>NC_140253.1:5044952-5229557 GCF_949987555.1 Borostomias antarcticus
GGTTGTACCCATTCAATTCAACCCATTCAATTTTGACATGCATAGAGCCACGAAATACATTCAGGGGCAGAGGTCTGTGCTCTCTGAGAACCATTTCTAGTGTACATTGTGATTAGCCTACTTCAGGTATGTCCCCAACCAGTGTAAACTAGAGCTACATCTTGACTCATAGCTGAGGCCACTGACTCATAGCTGAGGCCACTGACTCATAGCTGAGGCCACTGACTCATAGCTGAGGTCACAGAGGTCACAGGTCAAAGGCCGGTGGGTCAGCACTACTGTCAAAGAGGACACTGAACCCCAGGAGTTCAACTCTAAGCTCAAAGTTCAAAGCTAAGACCAAAAGGGGTCTCATTCAAGATGATAAGGTGTTACTTCGGTGAGTAACGAAAATATATCATCTGTAGATACTGAAAAGCAGACTGAGTGGAAAAGGGCTTTGGAGAAATATGTTCCCTGACAGAGCGTTGGTGATGAATGCCCTGGACCGGAGCTAAGGGCCTCCCTTCTCCTTGGTGTTGACGAACAACAAACACTTCCTTCATGTTTCTCAACAGTGATGATGAGCCGTTGACGGGTGTCAAATATCCGCTGATCATGCACACGGTTCCGTTACATTGACTGTTTTCCCGCGTCCCCAAGAGACCCTGCCCAACTTTCCGCAGGGGGCCCCAGGTGGAGCTTCTCCGTTATTGGCAGCATTATTCGATGCCGGTTGTGTGTGTGTGTGTGTGTGTGTGCGTGCGTGTGTGCGTGTGTGCGTGTGTGCGTGTGTGTGTGTGGTGGTGGTGGTGGTGGTGGTGGTGGTGGTGGTGGTGGTGGTGGGGGGGGGGGGGGGGGGAGGTTACCTGTCGGTTGGATCATTGCTCCCTCACCGGGGAAGTGGAGTCCGTGATGATCATCGTTGTACCCGCTTCCCATGCCCTGCACAGCCGCGAAAAGAACCCAGCGGAGCAGCAGGAGCAGAGGCAGGGAGAAGGGCACCATGGCAGGGGTCAGCTGTCGCTACCGGCCCGGGGCCAGGCTCAGAAGATACACGTAACAGATGTAGCCTGCACAAGCCGACGGCGGTTTAGAGACAACACCACCGTGCGCAAAAGTGTTACGCGATCGGTTGCCTAATAGCGGCACCACTTAAGAAGTGACGCTAATGATTCGGTTGAGAAACACTAAACAAAGCGGATTGGTGGCAAAATCCGGGGCCATTATAAAAGACGAATATTACATCGAAAATCCAGAGAGGGTTGGCGACAGAAATATGTTCCTCAAAAGAACTTTGCTTTGCAAACTTCGCTGGTCATAAAAAGTAGGTTATGAACAGAGAGGGCCACATTCACTGCTGACTCCAACACGAATCCATCAAAAACAAAAGTGTCCCGTTTTAGATTTACAGGGTTTTAACTGGCACCGAAACCTAATTTGGGCACAATCCCAGTTCAAAAGCGCACGGGGTCGTCTTCTTTTTTACAAACGTTCTCCTCTGCAGTTCCACAGCGCGGCTGGAATCCCATATGTGTGTGTGTGTCTTCTTTTATCCTCATAGAGACGTAAACTCTGCGCACTGTTTCAAATTTCTGTCCCTGCTGTCCCTCTCTCCTTCCCGTCCGGAGTGCGTCGCCGCTAAGCGTCGATCCGTGACGCCTATGCGCGGAACTGACACACGCTCCCCCCCCCCCCCCCCCCCCCCCTCTCTCTCTCTCTCTCTCTCTCTCTCTCTCTCACACACACACACACACACACACACACACTCATACCAACACTCAGGGCATGGATGACAGTTGTCCGAACACCTTGCAGAAACACCTTAGAACATGATAAGCGTGTCTTGTCATCCTCGGCTTGCACACGCAGCTCGGATCCGCGTGCATGACAGTGCACGCACGGGGGTCTCCACGACTTTTACGCATGTCCACGGATCTAAGCGGTATCGGGATGGGCTTTACCCGTGTTTGTGCACCTGTTGACAGATCTCCTCTAACGACGTCCCGCTATGTGATACAGTGGGTCAGAGTTTTATGTGGCTGCATTCCGCACGCGCGCACCCTCCCCGCTCTAACCCTCATCCACGCTCTCCAGCCTGATTAGATTCAGTGAACTCTCTTGAACAGAAACCAAGGGGAGGGGCGCACACAGTGTCATCTTTCTCCCCCGCGTCCCTCCTTGGTGTCTATAAATACCGCGCAGGCATGACCTCTACTCTGAGGAGCATGCGCAGGTGACAGGTGTCTGTCAAAAGTGCCTGCAGTGTGTGTGTGTGTGCGCGCGCGCGCGCGCGCTCGTGAACATGAACGATTCAAGCGTTTGAATGTCATCTGTGTGTATATTTGCAGTAATGTTTTGTAGCCCAATTAAGCTCGCACACTGGGGAGTATAATTCTGTGCGCACGAAGACGAGCAAAACGTAGAAGCAAAAACAAATCCAAACGAAGACAAGTTCAGATGTTTTATTTATTGACCTTTTTCTTTTGCAAACACTGTGAGATCCGCCTTTACAACGACACTCAAAAGAACATGAAAGACAGGAAAAGAGGAGAGAAAGGAGAAAAAGAGAAATATGCTCTCACAATTTCCACTGATGCACCATCAGTCATTAGGTTCTTACAGAAAATGAATGGATTCTCTCTCCCACTTTAATATTGTGATAAAAGTTCTTTTTTTTATTTAAAGAAACGTTCAATTTGGCATGTTAGAGTATAGTTATTACGTCAGTTCTTATTAACTACCCTGGTACTGGTAAGATACAGAGGGTGCAGGCTTTAAGAGATGATAGAGATGGGGGGAGGGGGGTTAGAGAAAAAGCGCTAGAGAGAGGGGGGAGGAAGAGAGAGACAGAGCGAGAGAGTTGGGGTAGAGAGTGAATGTTCAATCAGTCATGATTGTGCTGTGCCAAACTGAAAGCCTGCAAGATGCTGCACCTCTCCACCATCAGGACAGGAGACCGCTCTGGCTTCCAGTACACGACCGCAGACAGCGCTACGTCAGTGTTGGCATCCCCTAATGCAGGCTAAGGGAATAGCGGTTAGCATAGAATGCAGTCGCATTTAGCACCACCTATACAGGTTAAGGCAACAGCTAGCATTTAGCGTAGCCCATACAGACTAAGGCAATGGCTAGATTTTAACATCACCCATACAGACTATACACCAAGGCTAGTAGTGGTTGTGATTGTAACATGTAAGGTAGGGAACGTCTTTGGGCAGGAGACAGCACCAGCACCTGGGAGGATAGAATATTGTTCCAATAGGTACAGATCCCCGGTCAGTTTTAGTTGTGTAGCTTATAATGCTTACCGGTTAAGGTGAGAGTGATAAAAAAACTGAACCAGGAACACAGCCATTTAGGCCAAGTTCCATTTCAAACTGTGGCCCCCTGTCCTTTCTAGATTATTCTCCTTGAATGTTAACATGTTAAGAGAGGACTGGATAGGCGGGGAAGCTATGGGCTGAGATCAATTTACCCCAAGGTGGGCTGAATGCTCTGCACCAATCCCCATCCTTTTAGATCGGTTAAAACTATGGCAGCAGGCCACAGGGAAGGGACAAGGGGCAGAAATTGTACTAGGCCTCAAACACTCTAGCCCACAGCGAAAACAAGACACCAAGGTTGAATACCAGCAGAGAGACAACTTTTGTTACAACAACTGCCTGAATAGAGAGCTGCTTACACTCTGTTACTTTACAGTACGTTAAGAGCGACATGTTCCCATAGCAACAGAGCGTCTGTCCCCGTCAGTGATAGGCAGGACAGGTCAAAACAACACCGCCATTTTGAATCCCAGGGCCAGACACCATGAAGCAGACATATCGATTGGAAATCGATGTGTTGAAAAAAAAAAGTGACTACTGTAACATTGTACGTATGCTGTGCACTGTAATTGTGAACAAACACAAAACAATCCCCTCTCTGCCCCAAAAACACCATCTGGAAGCAAGTTGACCTAAGATTTTGTTCGCTGAGGCAGTTCACTAGATCGGACAGTATGTGCCTAAGTAGGAGGCATCCATGTCTGTGAGAGTTCTTGAGAGAATGACCAGCTGGGCTAGAGGGGCTGTTTTGGTGAAGTTCAAAGGCCATATTGATGAAGCGGAGTGGCGGACTGTTGATAACAGCTGGGAAGCTACAGGGTGGTGTGGGCTAATTTGTGACCCAGCCCAGGACTGACACATCTAATTCAGGCTCTAAGCACCATCCAGACCTTCAATAGATTTTGGATGCATGAGAAAAAGCATGTGTTGGCTTGAGTTGACTGTGGCTGCCCGTCACAGAAATGGGTACTGCCATTGCTTGGGACTTACTTTAAGTAAAGCTTTAGCTAGCTACACCATGTAGACAGCAAGCTACTTTGGGGGAAGAGTGGCTAGAGACCACTCTCTTTCTCTCTCTGAATAGGTAGTGGTTTTAAGGCAACGTGATTCAAACAACACCATTTAGCTTAGCCGCGCTACTTCAACAACATCCATGTCTCTTAGCTTCAGCCCAGCTACTTACACTGCACAGTAGTGTTAGCTTAGCGAGCTCAACTGCACCACAGCTACAGTTTAGTGACTTGAGTGATTACAGATATTGCTAATGCTAACACGCCATTCGACGAAAGGTTGAAGGGCTACGGGGAGTATTGCAGGCTAAAGGCAAACGTGGTGTTTTAAAGCTCTTTGTTAAAGACTCCGGCCCAGTCTCAAACCCACTCCTCGGCCCCTACACCCGACTTTAAGCGCTTGAGCAGATATGAAGAGATTGGTTGCCAAGCAACAGGGCACAACTCTTCCGGATTTATCAGAGTGCGCCTCCACCAATCTGTTTTCCTCAGCTCCTTACAGGTGGCTAGAGGGGGAGGGGCTACGGGGAGGAGGGCTTGGGTTTGGGCGTTCACGTAAAAAAACAACAAAAAAAACAACAACAATTTGATTAGAAATCACAGGCCCTAAAGTCTGAAGGTCACCCATATACACTGATAGTGTAGAAAACGACATCATAAACATTATGTACAAACACATCTTTAAAAAAAAAAAAAAAAAAAAATTCAGGTAAGAAGCTGATCGATAAAGGCAATTGGCCAGGAAGATCTAAGGCAGCTATAGGCAGATAACAGCTGGTGGAGATTTTGGGGCATGTCTCAATAGTCGACTATGGTTTCCTTTGACATCGTCTCCTCCTCCATCTGCCCTCATCCGAAAAGACATGATGGCTGAGAGAAAAATGTAGTGTAGGCCTAGCGTAGTTTGCTCTCACCGATCCCAACCCATGCATAATGTGTGTGACAGGACGAGGCTGGGAGACAAGAAGAGGAAGCCACTTCAGACTATAGAGATGCACCCGTTACCATCTTACCCGGCCTCCTTCGAGACAAAACTCTCAAAAAGGGAGGCGATAAACAAACAAATCAAAACTATTTGGTAACAAAAGTGTACTTAATTACTAAAAAGTTATAATACAAAAAAAAACATGAAAATGTACCTCAGCTAAAGCTTATAAAATATCATAAGAATAAAATAATAATATAATAATATTCCTTGGTCCGTAGAAACTATGTTACTATGGTAACGCCCACCGTCCCCTCCCGAACAGGTTTCCCTTGCACGCGGGCGATACACCTTGGAGCCCTCCTGTTAAAATCTACGCCATAGACAGCGTGTGTGTGTGGGTGTGTGTGTGTGTGTGGTCAAACGACAGGAGTATAAAAAAATAATGATAAAAAGGTTTCTTTTACGAAACAGGCTTTTTTGTGACAGTCAGGTGGATGACGTATCCTCGCTGAAGTGAAATCCCTCGAGGATAAAGTCTGGGCGTCCAGGAACAGCCACGAGCGGGGGTCCCCCAAAAAGACGACAAGAGATTTCTCTGGTACCCCCGCCCCCCACCCCCCCTCCCCCCCCACACACTCAAATCGCTCTCAGAAAAAAAAAAAAAAGAGTCACTGAGTGTTAAGTGCGCGGTTCCCCCACAGGTCCTTGAGCCTCTCTGCGCCCAAACGCACGCAACGCCCGCCCCGCCCCGTTACGAGGACACCGACATCGCCGAGGCGGACGACATGCCGCCGCCGGTGGCGTAGCCGCCCTGTCCGTCCCCCAGCCCGCCGCCGCCGCCCCCACCCCCCCCGCCGCCCAGCGAGGAGGAGGACGAGGGCGAGGACGACGACGTGGGCGATGGCGACGAGCTGCTGTGGTGGGCGGCGCGCAGGATGGCGCCCGCCGCGCTGCAGTGGGGGCGTGGCCCCGGCTCCGGCGTGTAGGTGAAGGTGAGCGCCGTGGAGTAGATGACGCCGTCGTTGCGCACCAGCGTGACGGGAACCTGGACGGGCTGACGGACCCAGCGCCAACCCTCCCTGAACGCTGAGATGTCTGGGACCACGCACAGAACACTCTCACCACACCTGGGACAGGAGGAGGAGGAGGAGGAGGAGGGGGAGGAAGAGGAAGAGGAGGAGGAAGAAGAAGAGGAGGAGGAAGAGGGGGAGGAGGAAGAGGAGGAAGAGGGGGAAGAGGAGGAAGAAGAGGAGGAGGAGGAGAAGGAGAAGGAGGAGGAAGAGGAAGAAGAGGAGGAGCAGGAGTAAAAGAAGGAGGAAGATGAGGAAGAGGAGGAGGAGCAAGAGGAGGAGGAAGATGAGGAGAAAGAGGAAGAAGAGGAGGAGGAGCAAGAGGAGGAGGAAGATGAGGAAGAGGAGGAGAAAGAGGAGGAATAAGAGGAGGAGCAGGAGTAAGAGGAGGAGGAAGATGAGGAAGGAGAGAAGGAGGAGGGGAGAGGGTTAGGGCAAGGGAGAGAGAGCATCACGCACAGCTTACACCCACATAGATTCAGCAAACAAACACACACATGGAATCACCACCCTTGGGAGAATGTTGAGACAGACGTGTACGCACACACACACGCACGCACACACACACACACACACACACACATACACACACACACTCCAACCACTGCCAATGAGTGCAGAGCATGCACACAGGCAGATGACGTGGGCAGGTGGACACCAACACCAGACTCACAGAAAGACAGACAGTTTGAGAGACGTGTACGTACGTACACACACACACACACACACACACACGCACACACAGGATGTTCTCAGTAGATCTAGGACAGATGTACTCTTCTAGCGTTCTCCCCACATAACCACGGAGAGCTGAACGAGCACGCACGCACGCACGCACGCACACACGCACACACGCACACACACACACACACACACACACCTGTACATGGTGTCAGCCTCCACATCTCCAAACCAGACTCGGAGTTCAGGGCAGAAGTTCTGTCCCGTCAGCTCCAGCATGGCCACGTCTCCTCCTCCATTCAACTGCGAAGACAACAGAAACAGTTAAGTGTGTGCGCGTGCATTAGTGTGTGTGTGTGTGTGTGTGCACATGCGTGTATGCGTGCCGTGTGCGTGTGCGTTACCTGCAGACTTTCTACCACAGGGACAGGAGTGACAGGGTTGGGGACGGGTCCCATGCCTTCATAGAAGGTGTACTCCGCCTTGTCTGTGCTGATGATGGTCCAGGAAGCTCCGTCGTTAATCATCTCCTTATTGGTCTCTTTGGGGCAGGGCGTGGCCTGGGGGGGGGGCACATGCAAATCAGACGATAAGTCGACTAAGAGCGAAAACAATGAACCTGATACAGTGCTGTATGTGTGTGAGTTTTTTGGTTTTTGTTTGATTGTGTGTGTGTGTGTACCTGGAACTGGATGATCCTCTCCTGGGAGAGGCAGAGGTACATCCTCTCTGTGTCTTTCAGGTAGAAGGCACACTTGTGGAGCTGGGACACCGGGTCGTCTGCATCCATCAGAGCCGTCTGCTTGTCCACCTTACGGATCACCTGGACACACACACACACGCACACGCACACACACACACACCAAGACGACTTTGATAAAACACACACCCATGCACACACACGCACGCATGCGTGCACACACACAAACACACACACACTTACCAATCTAGTCACACACACACTCACTCACTCACTCACTCACTCACACTCACTCACTCACTTACTTACCAATCTGGGCAGGGCCATGCCAGTAACAGAGCAGACCAGTTTGACTGTCTGGCCATAGTGGATGTAGCCGTCCCTCACTGCAAACTCCTCCCCCTCAGACTCCTCATCATCCACTGGAAGGAGGGAGGGAGGGAGGGAAAGAGAGAGAGAGAGAGGGAGGAAGAGAGAGAGAAAGAGAGTGTGACAGGGAGGGAGATAGGGAGAGGGAGGGAGAGAAAGAGAGAGAGGGAGAGAGAGAGAAAGACAGGGAGAGAGAGGGACAGAGAGAAAGAGAGGGAGAGAGGGAGAGAGAGAAAGAGAGGGAGAGAGGGAAGGAGAGAGAGGGACAGAGAGAGGGAGAGAGAACAATGCATGTGTTTACATGGATCTCATGTTTTTTTTTTTTTTTTATGGTGCCACATTCATCAATACTCAATCAATGATTGACGATGTGTTTACTATGGTGACACTGACAGCCCCATCACCATGGTGATGCGTTTACTTTGGTGACATTGACAGACCCATCACCATGGCGATGAAGCAGAATGGGAAAACAGACCAAAAAAACGTTGAAAAGGAGAAAAATGGATGGATGAAAGAGGAGAAGAACAGAGTAGGGGACAACAGAGAGGAAGGAGAGAGAGAGAGAGACAGGAGAGTTAGGGTGGGAATCTCTACGCACCTCACGATTTGATTCTGAGGGCTACGATGCGATTATAAAACAATTATCGATGCACCTTGAGCATTTTTGATTTCTATATATGATTTTTCTCACTTTTTTTCTACTTTCTACTGTTAAAATATACACATGAAGCATATTTGCAATGATCCATATTTAAAATAAACAGATGAATGTACTCCCTATTATCTCTATAACAGCCTACGATAGTAGTAACGAATGGAAGACAGTCAACTGGAAGGTGACATATTTCCCAGCACTGCAAAGAACCAACAAGAGAAGAAACACAAGTGTGCCTGCCGCAGCATCCTGTAGTGAACGAACACCTCAGCATGTTCTGAATGACGTCATAACATCAACAGAGGACGACTGCGCCTTCAACAGGTGAAGAAGGCGCTACCTAAAACGTTTGCTTGCTCAATGTAGTTCACTAGCTTGTTTACAATGCATTTAATCCATATGGTATTTATATAACTCTTGCAATTTGTTTTGCCTTTTTGAGGAATATCAGAAATAAGTTCAAATTAGGAACAAGTCGTGAGCTACTTCAGCCAGGAAGCTAGCTAGCTGGAATGCTAGATAGCTAGCTAACTAATGTTGGATGGGGAGGGATCATCCAATTATACCCTGGTCTTACAGAATTATTACATTATCTCATAATGTAGAAAATTGAGCTTTACATTTCCGATTATTGAGTTTTCTGCATCGAGACAATCTTTCAAGAGAGAATCGCAATGCAATGCCCCCACCCCAAGAGGAGAAAGGAAAGAGAGAGGGAGACAGAGAGAGAGAGAAAGAGGGATGAAAAGAGAAGGAGGGATGAGGTCGGAGGGGAAAAGGCGGGCGATTGCAACAGACCTCACGGTTAAAAACACAGAGAGAAGAAGAAGAAGAAGCAGAAGAAGAAGAAGGAGAAGACGAAGAAGAAGAATAAGCAGAAGCAGAAGACGAAGCAGAAGAGGCAGAAGAGGGAGGGATGATAAAGGAGAGGTGACTCAGACTCACGGAGGTGGATGTAGAAGGCGCCCCACTGCTGGGAGCTGGCGTGGAAGTTGCCCCCCTCCACGTGGAGGTAGCGCGTGCTGACCGTCTGAGAACGCAAGCGGTTAAACAACGCCACCTTGGTCCCCGACGCTATGCACACTACAGCCGAGGAGAGAGAGAGAGAGACAGAACGAGAGAGAGACAGAATGAGAGAGAGATGGTGAGAGGAAGTTCTCTAGTCAAAATGAGAAACCAAACCATTGCACTTCATTTGCTTTGTAGAAACTGCAGCCGGTGGGGAAACCACAGAACTGATGCACTCCGACACACGCGCACACACGCGCGCACACACGCGCGCACACACGCGCGCACACACACACACACACACACACACACACACAGACACACAGACACACAGACACACAGACACACAGACACACACACACACACACACACACACACACACGTCTAAAACCACAGTCCATGCTGCTAATGAATGGCGGAGAAGGTAGACAGCCTGTACATTTTACACGTTACCACGTTAAGAAGAATAGATGCTAGAAGCATGTTGCAGCGTTACCTTTCAGTGTGTGTGTGTGTGTGTGTGTGTGCGCGTGTGTGCGTAGCTGTGCTTGCGAGGTAGGCTACGTGTGTGTGTACTGTATTCAGATGAATTTGCCTGTGTGTGTGTGTGTGTGTGTGTGTGTGTAAGTGTGTGCACTGGTGTTCCCACTCACGGTCGGCGTTCTTCAGGGACTGCTTCTTCTTGGAGGGTTTGGAGATCACCTTGATCCTCTTACTCAGGAACATGCCGATGTTGGTGCTGTTGCCGTAGAGCATCCGGACCGACAGCATGAAGTGCTTCCTCTTGTCCGAGTCGCTGATGTACAGGGTCTTGGCCGTGCAGAAGTTCTGATGGGAAACGACGGGGGGAGACTCGAGGTTAGACTCTGGCTTCAGCACGGCAGTTGCGCAGGGTATTTGACAGTGAAGGAAGACGAGAGAGAGAGAGACGAGAGAGAGAGATGGAGAGAGAAAGAGAGAGAGAGAGAGCACATGGAGATATCAACAGTTGCATGAGCTTAGGTATGAGTCAGTGTGGTTTCAGTTAAGCAGAGGTTAAACAAGGCAGTTAGAGCTTTGTGCATGTGTTTGTGTGTGTGAGTGTGAGAGAGAGAGAGAGAGAGAGAGAGAGAGTGTGAGAGAGAGAGAGAGAGAGAGAGAAAGAGAGAGGGAGGGAGGGAGGGAGGGAGAGAGATTGAGCGAGGGCGTATTTGAGCAGTTCCATGTGCATGTATAGTCGCGTTGAGACTGTAGTGGAAACCAGAGAGAGAGAGAGAGAGAGAGAGAGAGAGAGAGAGAGAGAGAGAGAGAGAGATTTGGGACTGGTTTTGGGGTCTGGTCAGACACCCGCTCTGCTGGTTTTGGGGTCTGGTCAGATTGGCCAGATCTGAATGATCTCTGCGTCCGAACAGAAGCGTCCCTGGAGTGGGCGCGGTCTGACCCTGGGACTGTGAGGGTCTCAGAGGACATTATAACTGACCCCCCACATTCATGTCAACAGCCTCATATGCTGGCCACAGTCACCTGCTAACACCTGTATGCGCTCATGGATCTACAACAACATTGACAGCAACAACACTGGACTGGACTAAAACTTCAGAGAAAACTTGCATGTCTTTCCTCTGCTGATCACTCTGTCTCTCACTCAATCGTCAGGAACACCGCGCTCAATGAGGACATTGTCCCATTCACAGTAAAAGCTAGACTACAAGTCCTTCCCTCAACCAACTGCTTAACTACTCAAGCTCCTCGTTGTTTGCATCACACCACTCAACAGGTCACAGAGTCAATGTTCCACCTCTTGAATGGCTGTTATGCTCACAAAGGAATGTACATAGCACGTCATGACAGGATAGTAGACTTGATAGTACAGGACAGATCTAATTTTTCTCACCTCTGTGAGAATGTACAAACATTCCTGTGTCAATCCCACCATGTTCCATATCTGCAGTACCACTATTACACATCTGTCTGCTAATACACCAGATGTAGTTGTTGTCTGTGAAGTATCCAGAGAGGTGTTTGTTCTGGAGGTAGCCTGCACATTTGACCCTAGCCTAGCGGAAGCCTTCATGACCAAGGTTGTTAAGTACCAACCTCTCCTGAATACCATCCCAGATCTGGGGTACAGATGCAGACTACTTGTGTTCATATTTGGACAAACACATAGGCTGGTCGTAAGAGGGGTCCAACAACTGGGGATGCCCCAAAAAGAGGCTGAACGCCCAGCTGAGTACTGCTCTGTCTCTCCCCTCACAGGCAGATGCCATATATGTCAGAGACGCTGCTACTTGCACCCTTGAAAGATGTGTGAAGAAGAAAGTTAGGCTGATGGTCCATGAACTGCGATTGTATACCGACTGCGCCTTTAGCATTTCTGTCCCCCTGTGTGTTATTTTCTCTACGCGGACATAAATAAAGGGTTGAAATGTGTGCGTGAGCTTGTCTACCTTCCCCTCCAGGTTGAGCTGCTGCATCTCCTGCTCGCTGTTGCCGATGCCGATGAAAGCGCAGGGCTGGGCCTCCTGCTCGGTGCAGCCCTCCCTCTCCATGTCCTCCCGCTTCTTCTTCCAGCCGCAGCCCATCAGGTACACGCAGGGGGGCGGGCAGAAGAACCTGCGCGGGGGGAGGGGAGGGGAGGGGGGGGAATAAGCAGGTGTGAAAACGCGCGTTATTGCGCGCCCCCCCCCCCTCCCCCCCCACAAATACACACAAACGCGCGCACTCTTTTCCACGCCCACTGTTTTGCATGTCTACAAATGTACCCGGGGGAACCCACTCACACACACACACACCTTTTCTCATTGCCGTAAGACTTCTGTGCAACTTTTGCGTGTAGTATGAGCACTGTTTGGTCGCCTCTCTCCTTCAAGTAGTTCCGCATGGCCTCCCTGTTGGGAAAACCACAAAAGATGTATTCAAACGAAATGTACATGTTGAACTACAATGCTGGTCACAGCTCGTGACAGTATATTTGCATAGTGTCTCCATTCAATTAAAAGAAAACGCACCAAGAAAAGTGGAACTATTGGCTCTGGGTATTGGGTGTGAAAGTGGTGTTTCAGTGTTACCTTGTCAGACGTTGTGGTTGAGGTCTCTCCCCGAACTTCCTGGAGAGGAAGTAAACAAAGTCACGGTATTGAGTTCAACTATGAACAACTGTGAACTATGTTTAAAAAAAAAAAAAAAAAAAATTAAAGCTCCTGTTCTACTCAAACAATGTGACCTTTAGTCAATTGATTCTTTTGTCACTTGGGTATAGAAAAGGTATTCCCCTTAAAGCAGGACAATTGGTTAGTCGCTGCAGCAGGTGGCAAGAAACAGAAGTGGCACATAATAAAAGTACGTGTCAATCAGCACTGTTTCTTGTTTCCAGGGACAAGCGTGATAATATTTACGATAGCCTACATTGTTACAAAACAGTAGCCTACACTCAATCGGATATAAGCCGAAGCGAATAACAAATAATTATTTAGAGATGCAGTCAGCTACAGAACGAAGTCAAATAAGATGACTGTGTTAGGTAAGCTGAAGGAAAATTATTATGAAGGGTGGCAAGTCGTAGGCGATCTAGTGGCCCAACATTGATACAAAAGTAGCAAGTGTGGGGCCAATTTGGAGAAAGCGCGGAACAACACCAAGTCGGAAAAACATTACTGGATGACTACAACAAAGTCTCAACGATCTACACAAACTATCAAACTGAACTTTTTAACTCTTCTTCCTTCATTTTGCTCTGAATTTCAACACTTACCCCGTCACAACGGGCGCCATCTTCCACTTACTCTCCAAAAAAGTCCAACAATCGCGAGATCCCACCCCCAACCCCCCACCAAAGTCAACGGGACAACAGAACCAGACTGCAGGGAAAGAGCCGAGAAAAAGAGGGGGAGGTGTGACGGTGCTGCAGGGGTGAGAAGAGAGGGGGAGCGACGGACGGAGGGCAGACGCCACAACAACAGGCGTGGGAAAGTTCCGAGATCGCGCGAGGATAGAAAAACTCTCACAATAGACAAGAATGGAGTGGGACCCAAACCCTCGCGAGATTAAGTGATACCCTCGTAACCTGCTAGGTTTTTTTTCCACAAGGTGCCGAACTGTAACTCGATTCCCACGCCTTTATGGAGCAATAAACTACACCACGTTGAGAGGCTGGTGTCCCACAGTCTGTTAACCTAGGCCTAGAATATTACAAATCTAGGTTGCAACTCTCTCAGATTTCTGCATGTGCTGGCAATGATGACAATTATTGATTTTAATTAAAAAGTACAAAGCTGGGTAAAAAAAAGAACAGCTTCCAAAAGTGATAGCTCTGTTTAAATAATCTATGTATTTTACAGAGGCCTGGTCACGATATAACCTAAGCATTGAGTATGATCACCCAAATACACAATGAAGCACAACATAAATCAGTGTGTATGTTTTATTAAAATAAAAGTTTATGCTTATTGTATCACATCCAAAATTTGAATATATAAAAGCCTGGTGAATGGAAATGCATCACAAATGTACAACATTAACAATCATTGAACTTAATTTTGTTGGCTGTATTAATACCACCGATGCAAGTTTATTGTTCATATTCTAAAATAAAAACAAACAAAAAAAACATTTATCTGCATACATGTTTACACAGATACTGTAGATGGATAGATACTTTACTTATCCCCATGGGGAAATTGATGAATTTTGATTTGTTTATTTGTTTTGAGATTTACATTCGGATTCATTGGCAAACAGTGAGAGCAACAACTTTACAGTGAGGACGAGGAGAGTGGAGAGAGGAAATGTCATTCTCTGAGACCCTCCAAATGTCACACAGTACATAATTACAGTATTAAAGTCTTAGTATTCTCTCTAGTGTTACTTATGGCACATGGCTTTAAGTTGACTTAAAGTCTGATCGTTAAGTAAGTTGGAGGTTTCCTTCCCGGACATGTCATGTGAATGTGAACGACATGCTAGTGCTTCACACACCTGTACACGTATGGGACAAAAGCTACGCACGGCTAAGGTTGTTTTGTTTGTGTGTCTGAAATCGCTCACAAGTGACAGGCTCACATTCACACACCATAACCCCCAAATCAAGCTGATCAACAGTGCGAGTCCAACATTATTCGATTCTCTTCCTTGGTACCTGAGACCGTAGAGGCCTGTGGAACGACACCGTTTAGACCACAGTCTGTACAGTTTACAGTTCCAGACCTGGATGGAAACCCAACACGAGTTCCCTCCAGCCCTGACATAGAACCCGGATCAGTTCTTCCTGAGTGACGTGCTCTACAGGGGGGTGGGGGTGGGGGGTGGGTGCAGGGTTCGGACCCAGGGTTAAACTTAATTTAGTTAACCCACAGTTATGAGACCAGCCCTGATGTGCTCCCCGGGGTATATAGGTGTAACCAGGATGCTAGAGTAGAGTAGTCGTCGAGTAGTGACCCCACTCCCCTAGTATAAGTACCGTCCAGCTGCGTCATCGAATAGCTACAGTACAGCTTTTCGGGAGGGGCGGGGTGGGGTGGGGTGGGGGGGCAGAAGGTTCTAGATCTTCCAGAAGATCTTCTTCTTGTAGAGCAGGAAGGAGATGAACACCCAGCAGGAAGTGGCCAGCAGGTTCTGGGTGAGGTGCTCGGCGTGCGACTGGCTGTTGGCCATCCTCCAGCGGAAGGGGAAGTAGTCCTCGAAGACCTCGTGGCCCACGTACACCAGGATGGAGTTCATACCTGGCGACACAGGGCGGAGGGTCAAAGGTCAAACAGAAGAACCGTTAGCGGCTTCTTTCACGGTTTTGCTTTTTCTGTCGATTTCATTTGATTTTTTTTGCGTCGAGAGGCGCCAAACAAATGAAAACGGCGATTGTTAGTACTACGAATGACTATATTGATGTTGCCAGCTGGTTTGTGTGTCAGATGAATCGATAGGGAGGCGGGTCTGACCAGGGTAGTAGAAGGGAGCTCCGGACCACCAGCGCTTCACGTCCACAGCGTAGTACACCGGGACCAGGACCACGTAGGCAAAACAGCCCAGCGTGGTCACGTAGGACAGGGACCTGACAACGAATGGACACACACACACACACACACACACACACACACGTAAAACAGTGCACACACACGTAAAACAGTGCTTCTGAGGCGGCACTTGTATTCGCCTAAATTAAAAATAAAAATAAAAATAATAATAGTAAGAAGAAAGTAGGGCACAGGAGAAGAGGTGAGGTCTCACCACAGGTTCTTGTTGACGGGGATGAAGCCTTGATCTCGAGAACACTTGGTCAGCACTGCTGATATGATTCCCTGTGTGGAGAACAGCACACATTCAGCAGGCCTACGTGGGAATCGAACTTACAGCACTGCAAGAAACTGAGCCACCGGAGAGATCATGATTTGATTTGATGTAACGTAGTTTGTGGATTGGTTGCAGTTGCGGGCTGCTGAGAGCCAGCAAATGACTTCATTAACTTACCAATAATAGACCCCACACGAGGAACCTGGAGATTATGCTTGAGTGGAGGTCCTTGTAGTGTAACAGTATCTTTCCTGCCTGGAGAGATCACACACACAGACACAGACACACACAGACACAGAGACAGAGACGTTATACATTTCAGAGGGTAATCAAATTTGAGGAATTCATAACGTGGCTAGAAGAAATGGTTTGCGACACGTCCAATATTACACACACACACACACACACACACACACACACACACACACACACACACACACACACACACACACACACACACACACACACACACACACACACACACACACACAGAAAGACTAAGAGGAGAAAGAGAGAGCAAGAGAGAGAGACTACTGACCTGCAGGCCAAGGAAAGCCATGAGGACAGAGTTGATGCTGCCCAGGACTCCCTCCGGGTCATAGGGCATGTGAGAGAGGTAAATCACCTGTGACATGAACACACACACACACACACACACCACCATACCTTGTATTAAACACATTGACCTATGACCTATGTATGAAACGACCTGAAATGCCACAACACAAGTGCGGCCAGTCTGCGGTCAGTCTGCGGTCAGTCTGCGGCCAGTCTGCGGCCAGTCTGCGGTCAGTCTGCGGTCAGGCTGTGCTGGCGGTCACTCACCCGAGAGGAGGGGGTCTGGTAGATGTGAGCGTCTCCCAGTAGCCAGCGGTCCAGATACCCAGCTGCCCCGCCAGTGCAGTTGGGGTAGAGGCCCGCATCCCCGATCCCACCTGGACCCAGGTAGCCACTGCAGAGAGAGAGAGAGAGAGAGAGGAGGTCAGATGTCAATCTGTGGAGATACAACGTCGAACGCACGCACGCACACACAAAACAGACAAGACTAACACATTTGAATGACTTTATTTGTGTTCACATAATTCAACTAAATCTTGAACACAAACAATAATAGATGTGAAAGCTTTGGACACTCACTGACTGCCGTACATTACATCACTTAGCAGACAATCAAATATATTATAGCAGAAAATCGAATATATTATAGAATATAGAAAATGACGCATACAATGGAACTGACCAGTACCAGTTTCAACCACAAGATGGCACTTGTTGACATGTCAGCCAACATGGGTGACATTTGTTTTTCTTAGGCCTATAACCAACTGAAAACAAGAGAAATATTCTTAGACACGCTCAAATCTTACGGTAAGGTATTTCCTCGCCACCTAGATAAATACTGTAGATACAGTTGTTTGGCTGTTTTTGGCCATGTTGAAAAGAATGAATACTAACGTGGCTAGCGTGTTTTGGCATGATTAGAAGATGGACGGGACTCTGTAGGCTGTGTGACGCACGTTGCTTTGTGGTAGCCTACTAATCCAATCTACATTTTTAAGATCGACTGCTCAATTTTCCCCCAAAGTGGACGACTAGTCAAACTGAGTATTTATTTGACAGCCACTCACTCACTCACTCACTCACTCACTCACTCACTCACTCACTCACTCACTCACTCACTTCACTCACTCACTTCACTCACTCACTTTGGACAGTCAGGCACGGGGAGCAGGAAGGTGAGGCACAGCCAGATCGTTTCCAAGGCGACCACAACCAGCCAGGCTGGCCAGTAGAGCAGGAACTCTCGAGCGGGATACCACCAAGCATCCTGGGAAAATAAAGGCCCACCCCACCGTCATAATCAAATCAAAATCAAACTTAATTTATATCATAATCATGTCCAATCAGCAGCAACTGCTCTTGGGATCACTCTTGCAATACAAAATGAAGACAATTCAATGTTTGTGGATGGTTCTGTGTGTGTGTGTGTGTGTGTGTGTGTGTGTGTATGCGTATGAGTGTGTGTGTGTGTATGAGTGTGTGTATGCGTGTGAGTATGTGTGTGTGTGTGTGTGTGTGTGTGTGTATGTGTGTGTGTGTGTGTATGAGTGTGTGTGTATGAGTGTGTGTGTATGCGTGTGTGTGTGTGTGTGTGTGTGTGTGTGTGTGTGAGTGTGTGTGTGTATGAGTGTGTGTGTGTATGCGTGTGTGTGTTTGTGAGTATGTGTGTGTGTGTGAGTATGGGTGTGTGTATGCGTATGAGTGTGTGTGTGTGCTCAGACCATGGGGAGGTTGTCCAGGCGGGTGCGGGCCACACACAGGTCCAGGCAGGCCACCACCAGGAAGGAGAAGGCCAGACGCTGCAACACACCGGGGATACGCAGGGTGTTCCATGACACTGCACGCACACGCGCACACGCACACACGCGCACACGCTCACACACACACGCGCACACACACACACGCGCACACACACGCGCACACACACACGCGCGCACACACACGCGCGCACACACACACGCGCACACACACACACACACGGCTTAGAGCAGGTGTACTCATTCGTGTTGATCGCTATGGCATACATTCTATGTGTGTGTGTGTGTGTGCGTGCGTGAGCTTGCTGCTTACGGGGACCCTGGCAGTAGTTGGGGTTGATGACGAAGAGGCCGATGAGGAAGAGCTGCAGGCTCCGCCACGCCACCTTCCGCAGCAGCGAGCAGCGGGACGCGCCCCCGCGCAGCAGCGAGTGGACGGACAGCGCCACGGACGTCCCCATGATGAATACAAACCTGAGAGAGTGTGTGTGAGAGAGAGAGAGTTACATCTTTAGTTTAGTTCAGCAACGGCGAAGCTCGTTAGAAACCGGCCGAGCGCGATGAGCCGAAGGACGTATTACCATGGGAACACCAGGTCGGCGACCGTCAGCCCTGTGAGGAGAGAGAGAGAGAGAGAGAGAGACACGGAAGTGTTACGCCGAGACGCCTTTGGACATCTACGTCGAAAGGTGTGTCCTTAGCTACTTTTGACTGGTGCTGTCGCTGCTGCGGATGTAGCATTGGGGGGGGGGGGGCAGGGGGCGGAGTCTTAGGAAGAGAGAGAGCGAGATTAGAAGGGGGGGGGCAGGGAGCGGAGTCTTAGGAAGAGAGAGCGAGATTAGAAGGGGGGAGGGCAGGGGGCGGAGTCTTAGGAAGACAGAGAGCGAGATTAGAAGGGGACCCACCGTTCCAGCTCTCGTGTCTGAAGAACCAGTACCGGCCACCGCCGTAGTTCACAAACACCATGATCACCAAGGACAACCTGAGGGGGGGGGGGGGGGGGACACAAAGAATCCACACTAACGTTTTCAGGAGGACGGAGGGATGGAGAAGATGAGAGGATGAGAGATTCGTCGTGGTGGAGGGGTCGGTGTGGGGTGGGGGGTGGGCGTACCCTCTGAAGGTGTCCAGGGATCGTAGCCTCTTGCTGGGGGCGGGCTGGGTGGGCAGGATGGTGTCTGTGGCCGTCTCCACCGTCCTGCCTGGGGAACCCAACTCCTGTGGGGGGGCAGGAAGAGAGGGGGGGGGGAGGGGGAGAGAGAGAGAGAGAGAGAGAGAGAGGGAGGAAGGGGGAGATGAGAGAGATGGAGAGAGACAGAGGAGAGATGAAAGAGGGGGACAGAGAGAGAGATGAGAGGAGGAGGGATATGGGGAGGGTATGAAGGAAAGAGGGATGATAAAGGGGGGATATGGGGAGTGACAGAAAGATGGAGAAGAGAAATGTTGACGGGGGAGAAAAGCAGGTTGTGTGGTGAAATAAACATTTATAAACCAAATATACTGTCGTCCCAGGAAACAGCCTGTGTTTATTCTACATACTGAGTTGATGAGCCTCTCTGTTTCCATGGAGCTGCCCAATCGGAACATGAGATTCTTCACCACATCCAGCCTGGACAAGACATAACCAATTGATCAGGAGAAGGCCGACCAACGATTAAAGATTACATTTCAAACACAAGACGAATTCATCATGGCCCTTGTGACATGCGGAGGGAGCTATGGGAATATGCATTATCAACACACAGACAAACAAACACACACACACACACACACACACACACAGTATGATTCATCTTACACAATACCAGTGATCATATTGAGCACTTCTTACAGTAAATAAATGTATATAATTTTATTGACATCCATAGAGAGACAGCTTTACCCCATGATGGTGCCTCCGATGGCAGATATTATGGTCAGTCCAGTGAAGAAGAGGAACGCTATCAAGATGGCTGGCAGGGGGAGGGGAAATACACAACACACACATTAACTAACATACACCTGGCATTCACCAACGAGAGACACTGTGTGTACATGTGTGTGTGTCTTTGTTTGCGAAAGAGAGGGTGTGTGTGTATGTGTGTGTGTTTGTTTGTCCTCTGTCTCAACTTATACGAATGACCCCTCCACATGGTTGCACACCCTCCACATGGTTGCACAATCTCACTGCAGAAGGACAGAATCGGCTCCCTGAATGGAACTAGGCCTTTTCTAGGCCTATATGGCCTATAAAGTCCTTCCTATAGACAGACCATTGTGTGTGTGTGTGTGTGTGTGTGTGTGTGTGTGTGTGTGTGTGTGTGTGTGTGTGTGTGTGTATTGGACTCACGCATGTAGCTGTTGACAGGTTCTATGTCTGTCACGATGGAGCAGTTGACCACCGAAGAGTCATTGAGGTTCTTCGCCCACAGAGAGTAGTTCCCGTGCTCCCCGAAGTGGAAATGAACCCTGGGGAGAGGTTGATTAACGAACAAACATACGTGTGTGTGTGTGTGTGTGCGTGCGTGTGCATGTGTGTGTGACCCACCTGCAGAGCTCCATGTTGACCAGGGTGCTGTTGAGCTGCAGGGTGATAGAGTGCTGCGTGCCCACGGTGAACTCCACCGAGCTGGGCATGCCGGGACCAGGCCCTGCCGGCACCACGCCCAAGGGCTGGGACAAACACTGGAACGCACAGGAGACAACGACAACGTCATCATAAACAACAGCAACACAGGAGAAAATATAAACAACTTCATCAAGACTGACAATGAAAGTATATTAATTAATTAGTAGAACTATAGTTACACTTAATATTAGTATAGAAAGTATAACTACTGTTCATATAATGTTTTAAGATGGTGAATGTCTATGAGCAGTAGCAGCATCTAGCACTATTCCAAACACTGATGTAGGTGGGAGTATCACCTGGTCGCAGTGGTCCGAGAGCCAGGAGACCGCCATCTCACTTCCCAGCTCGTTGTTGATGGTCAGAGCCGCCTCGTCCATCTTCAGCGCTGTGGACTTCTGATGGTGGTGATGGGGCTGGGCTGATTGACAGACGCACGTTGACACAGACAGAACAGACGACAAAGGCCTGATGTGGTGCTTAAAACACACACAATCTGATCTAGTTAGCTACAAAAGCCCAAGAACAGAGCTCACAGTCTTCCGAACAAAAACAAGACTTAGATTAAGAACGATTCTCGTCGTCGTTTGCAATAACATTACACATATTCAGCTAGCTGACAAACATGTTCTATTGCTTTAGCTATATTTCATAGAAATACAGACCCACCTGGAGGCAACCGGTATAACCTAGCTAATTCACCCAGCTAACAGTAACGTTAGCCCGTGCTTTCCCGTGATTTAAGTATGAGGGTGTGTGTGATAAAGCTAGCGATAGGAAAAGCTGACAAGCAACCAAAACCAGTCAGCTGGCCGACCTTCCCTCAAAACGGCAAGCTAGCCATAGGCTTTACTGTAGCTACTAACGTTATAGCACTAGTCTAGCTATCTGCAGAGCTGACCGGGAGATGCTGGCGTTCGCGTTGACTATCACACAGATGACTATCTGACTATCACACAGATGCACATAAACCCTATCACACAGATGTCACATGCTTCATAAACCCGATCCGCCGAGAAAACACCCTGTTTGGAGGGAAATTTAAACGGCTCCGGCGGCTACTCAGAGTTAAAGTTTGTCACATGATGTTTGACCCACTAAAAAGCGTGTTCATGACATTTCTAAGCAGTGAGAGTGAACGTAGCTAGCACTAGCCCAGCTAGCTAGCATAACAGCTAACGCTATGAAATGAATCCATATGAACTACGACTCACGTGTGTGGCTTTACTGTGACTGATAACTGAGGGAGAATGTTTTGAGTCTTTTGTTCAGTTCATAACTAATTACCTAATACCGAGCAAACGGGTGTCAGTGTCGTGAGCTACACTAGCACTATGCTAGCTACCAGTCTAGTGTTTTCCTCTAGTACTAACGTTACTTACAAGAGAAGTCTGCTGACAGGGGCGCTACGCAAACGGCAACCAGCAAGGTGATCAGTGTCAGGAAAAGCACACAGTTATTTTGCTTCTCGGTCTGGGCCATTTCCACGTTGTCCTCCCTTCCCTCCCTATCCCCAGCGCCAGACGAAGTGCTTGGTGGTTTTCTTTTTAATGTTCCTCTTTCCATAACAACTACTTCCGATCCATCCCTTCTGGGTTCTGAGATTTGGGGGGGAGCTAGGGAAAAGTACAGTAACGATATGGGCATCCGTGGAGACAGGGGCACGTCCAGGTGTCAGTGCTTTAGATTTCTGCATTTCTGAGATGTGTGTTTCCTCTGACACTAGTGGCTTCGGTGTCCATGACCAGAACAGCTGTTTATTACAGTGAACTATCCGATCACTGTTGATAAACGCAGCATCAATCCGTGCTGCTGTGTGTGATCAAGGTCTATGGGCAAGGTAGCGGCCTGCTGCAACCAACTTCAACGGTACATTAGTGCCACCAACTGGACTGGAGTGTGTCTCAGTGCCAATGACTTGAATTTCTTGCTTTTTGCCCCGTTTCCTACTGTGCAGTATGTGTGTACAATGTGTTTCCACCTCCATTGGCCTGACGAGGTAGAACGTTGCAGCTGTCAAAATGTGTGACCTGACTGTACCCATGTAAAAAAAAAAAAGGCACAGCCTTGAAAATCTCTCATGGTGACATCTTATTTTTGTCATTTTTGGGGGTGATGTTAACATATAAGCCCCGTTGGGTTTCCAAGCTCACCTGCTCATGTCATGTCACAGGTGTCACCGTGTTGCTTGTCAGTGACACCTGTAATGCCAAGGTTTATTAAAAGTGTTCATATGCCCTTAGTATAGTGATTTAATTTGCAGGTTTGGAGAAACCCCTGTTAGCCTGTCTGGATGGCTGCCAGAGAAATACTATGCATTACTAGCTTCACTGCCATAGGTGCAAAGAAGTAGGCCTAGGCTACCACAGCACATTAAATGAGGCCTATAGACGAATAACCATCTATGTGCGTTTGGATTTTTTGGAGAGAGCATGATCAGTAACACATGTACAGAGCATCCTAATAATATATTGTGTGAATGATACTGTATACATCACTTGCATGTCCACATCGTCTATGTAGTGCTACGCATTTAACCCTCTTCTCATGTAAAAGTCATAAGACACACCCTGTAGGCTATGACTCTGGGGGAAGAGGTGGTGTCTGGACAACAACCTCCGTCTGAATGTCAAATACCTAGGGATGCAGATCTCTAATCACCTGACATAGACACACAACCCAGAGGCCATCCTAAAGAAGACACAACAATGCCTCTACTTTCTGAGGAAATGTGTGCCGCAGATCAAGGTGCTGTTGCAGCCCTTCTTTGGTTGGTGACAGCAGCATCAGGTCGTCTGCAAACAGTAGGAATTTGAATTCTGTGTCTGCTAGGGGGATGCCAGGTGTTATATATGTTGAAGAGGGTCGGACTCAAGCTGCATCCCTGTCTGACCACTGGCTTTGGGGAAGGAAGTTGTGTGTCCTTTGCCAATTTTAACAGCACACTTGTTGTTAGTGTAGACCTACATAGAGTTGATTAAGGTTTTTCCTCCAACACCACTTTCCAATATTATACTGTAGTTTGTACAGCCCTTGTGCCAAGGCTTATTTGAGCCTTCTATTCTTTCTCTCTCGTTTATGCTGTCCACCTGTTATCTCTCTCTCTCTCTCTCTCTCTCTCTCTCTCTCTCTCTCTCTCTCTCTCTCTCTCTCTCTCTCTCTCTCTCTCTCTCTCTCTCTCGAGCGTGCGCCAGCAGCACCACGCACCCAAGTGCACAAAAGTAATTGCTTATAGCCTCCAAGCCCGCGCATCACTTTGCGCATCGCCCTGGCTCCAGCTGGGGTTTTGGGCAGAGCTGTATTTCAGGTGAACCTGGTAATAAAACAAGACATGGACATCGCTTACCAGCCTCTGCGGCTGTTGCTAGGATAGATCCATCCAATCATCAGCCCAGCCCTCTCCTCTTT
The DNA here is from genome assembly GCF_949987555.1 of Borostomias antarcticus. Lineage (NCBI taxonomy): Eukaryota > Metazoa > Chordata > Actinopteri > Stomiiformes > Stomiidae > Borostomias > Borostomias antarcticus. The sequence continues at coordinate 5,069,280 of NC_140253.1, forward strand.
GCTGGAGGGCTTTGCATGACATCATGCCCACAACCGGCGACTCGCTCTATTAAAAACTACCCAATCTTTCTCGCTGCATCGACAAACAACCGGCGACGAGTTGTTTTTTATTGGAATGGTTTCCCTCCGCGTTCTACAGTATATAACCTGTGCTATATTTGGATTGGCCCCGCCGGTATCCCCGTTCGTATCGGTTTCTGGGAGGAGCGTCCTTTACGCACGGGGAATGGCGGAGGGGGAGGCCGTCTCTGCGGAGTGGGAGAGAGATGGGGTCTTGACACAATAACATCCCACTCCTCCTCGGTTTCTCTGTTGTGATCAGCTCGGTGCCTCTCGCAATGGATCCAGAGAAGACATTGACGTTCTGCCTCGGACTGAAGGCTGAGGAGGTATGACATGTTTATTTTCCGTTATAACTCGACTGTGTGTTGTGTTATCAACAACTGGACAATAATTATACTGCAAGGATGGTTGACATGACTCCATAGAGCTGTTTTTTGTTCACCACAATGCTCCAGAATTCGACACCCTGTTGTTAGACTTTGTCTGCAATCTGAGATCTTTTAATTTGAGGAACTTTCTCAAATGATGCATTTGCTGCAATCATAATTTGACTGCAACAGATATTTGCACATTTTGATATTTTGTTTAAGTTAGATGTGATCTTATTTCAAGATGTGATGAACGAGCCATTGTTCTACGGCATCGTCTGTGTAAAGATACAGTAAAGTGACAGATATAGGCTACTGTTCACCATGTGATTTGTTTTGATGGCCCTTTACTTGTTGAGGACGTGCTGCTGAAACTGCAATCCTCTGTCAAGTTAACCCCCCCCCCAACTCCTTGTGGGGAAATTGCTGTAATGCAGCTAGGAAATAACCCACATTTACCCAAGCCATAATTAAAAGTGCCTTTGCTTGCCAGACTAGAGTAATAAATATAATTTATTGCCCCTCCTGCCAACAGTGAAATACTACTACTGCTGAATCAGTTAGCTATAGGTCTTCCCTGCTCTACTGAACACTCACACAGATGGGTAAACTAGCTACACAGTACTGTGTCTTGTATTTTGCAAGTCAGCTGGAAAACCAGGCAACTGTACTGTTAGAAAAGGCGTTTTGTTACACGTGCGAGATGGAATGATGAACAACTCGTCCATTCTTGCCACATTCAGCAGCAGACGACAGTATTTCATGTGATTGTGATGTATGCGTTTGCTTCCCTGTTGACCTGTTTGCACATCGCGAAGCAAGCTCCACACTGCATCGTGGTGGAATTTCAGACACACACACACACACACACACACACACACACACACACTGATCCATAAATGTGTCAACTCCACTCCGGCAGACAGTGAGGAAGGAAAGTCCGTTAAACACGGCCCGTCTGAGACCATGTTTCTGGAGAGATAGAGATGGAACAGTCTCTTTGAGCGCGTCTGTCTGGCGGCGTGGCGGCGGTCCTCAGTCCCTCAACAGAACAGTCGTCACCTCTGTGTCCGTCAGAGATGCTCCCTGCTCACTTTAGCTACAGTCACGGAATATGTGGAGAGGTGCTACGGAGCTGTCCTCTTCTCTGTTGGAACACACACAGTCAAACATTCATGCGCACACACACGCATACACACACACACACACACACACAGTCAAACATTCACACGCGCACACACACACACACACACACAGTCAAACATTCACACGCGCGCACACGCATACACACACACACACACACAGTCAAACATTCACGCACACACACACACACACACACACACACAGTCAAACATTCACACGCGCACACACACGCACACACACACACAATACACTGTTGAGCACACAGAGGGGGAGTGAGGAAGTATGCTTCTGCGAGTGTGTTACTTTGCGTCTGAGGTGTGGGTCGAGGTGGCCAGAAGCCACTCGTGGTTTTTCAGGGGGTCTCGGGGTGTAATACTGAACAACCACACACACACACACACACACACACACACACACACACACACACACACACACACACACACACACACACACACACACACACACACACACACACACACAGATGCGCTGATGTGTGGTGAGCCTACCACAGGAACACAACTCTACTGCTGGGATTCCCTTTCCTCACAGTCTGTGGATAGACCTATTCTCTGTGGTTTGTCTGTTAACGATATAGGCCTGGAAAGAATATACCAATATTTTTACCAAGAGCCTCCTTTAGATTCCCCCAACTATGAGAATAGCTTTGATGTGTACAGTACCACTAATTAAATAAAAAATTACAAAACAACATTAGACTCGAGCCAGGGGGGGGTGGGGGGGGATCAATATTTGGCAGCTCCTTCCCTGTTCACTGCAGGGTCCGCTTTACTAGGAGCCCCACCGCTGATAGATGGATGGAGGCAGCGCTAGCTACTTCTAGGAACCGGGATTGGGACTTCTGTGGAAGCGCGTGCGTGTGTGTGCGTCTGTGTGTGTGTGTGTGTGTGTGTGTGTGTGTGTGTGTGTGTGTGTGTGTGTGAGAGAGAGAGAGAGAGAGAGAGAGAGACTTTAAAGTCACACTGTGTGTGTATGTGTGTGACTAGGGACCGTGTGTGTTTGTGTGTGAGAGAGAGAGAGAGAGAGACTGTAGTCACACTATGTATTTATGTATGTTTGTGCGCGTGCGTGCGTGGGTGTGGGTGAATATTTATTTGGGGTCCTAACTACTAGATGGATGGATAGTGCGCCAGCTACTTCGGGGAAGTGGGATCATGTGCTGTGCAATACTTGTAAACCGGTGGAATTATGCGCATGTGTGTGTGACTTATGTTTGGGTCGGTGGTGAGCGTGTGCACGTGCTTAGACTACGGTAAAAGTGTGTGTGTGAGAGAGAGAGAGAGAGAGAGACTATAGTCACACTGTGCATGTGTGTGTGTGTGTGTGTGTGCTTGCGTGCGTGTGTGTGAATATTTATTTGGAGTCCTGACTACTAGATGGATGGAGACTGTGCTAGATGCTTCTAGGAACTGGGATTGTGTACTGTGCAATACTCGTAAACCGGTGGAAGAGTGCACGCGCGTGTAAGTAGCGAGCATGTGATTACTGTTGAGGTGTGAGTTTGTGTGTGTGAGAGTGTGTGTGAGAGAGACTGTGACTACAGGCTGTGTGTGTGTGTGTGTGTGTGTGTGTGTGTGTGTGTGTGTGTGTGTGTGTGTGTGTGTGTGTGTGTGTGTGTGTGTGTGTGTGTGTGTGTGTGTGTGTGTGTGTGTGTGTGTGTGTGTGACTATGATAAGAAGACAAGGCACCGAGATCGTGTTTATGCCGGTTTCTGCTCATGTAGGCATCTTGGGGAATGAGAAGGTGGATAAGCCAGCCAAGCAAGCTGTGAGAACAGGAAACATAGACACCCACGCTAGGCTGTCCAGAGGGAAGGAGTATCGCATGGAAGGAAATCAACAGAGAGTGGCAACAGCACTGGGACCAGGAGCGTATTTCACAAAGCTGGCTAACTTGAGTAAGCCTGACCTTTTGGAGAAGGGTCTTCCGGGGTGTGACAGTGGAGCTCTGCAGCCAGACCCTATTGGACTTTTGCGATGAGTAAAACCTGGGAACGCTTCAAATCTGGAACCAGGACTGAAGTAAAAATGTACTTTCCAGGTTTTACTTTGCGCAGAAGTTAGCCAGGTTTGTGAAATACCCCCCAGGAGAAAAGAGGCAGGCGTTTACTCAACACACAGAACAGAGTTGGCACTGTGAGGAGTGGAGGAGGAAGCAGGGAAGATGAGACGGTCAACCTCAGGTTAAGATGAGCACATACGAATCTGAATAGCACACCGGGCATCGTAGGGAAACATCCGACAGGATTGTGCGAGCTCTGTCAAGAGCCAGAAACGGTGGAGCTGGAGTACGTACTTGGATGCAAGCCGATGTTAAAACCCGAAGAAGGAGAAGAAGACTTTGGCTGCGTTCCGAATCGCATACTTTCATACTATATAGTATGCCAAAAATGTATGCAGTATGTCCCAGTACATAGTGAGCCACATGCAGTATGGCAGAAATACCAGGATGTCCTACTACATCCGGTATGGCTGCGTTCCGAATCGCATACTTCTACTTTTTACTACCAGCAGTCGAGATCACTTTAGTCAAAATTGACCCATTTATTTGCATGCAGCAAATACAGCATATGAAATTTTGGCGGTGTGCTCTGTTCGGGGGGTCCCCCTGCCTCTATGACAATCAGAGTGGGCCGCGATCGGGAAGTCGCTCGGAGGTAACTCAGCCCACTAAGACCGTCAAAGAGAGCCACAGGGGGACTGCTGTACATTATAGTCCCTGACCTCCACGGGCCGACGCTTCGTGGAGTTCCGAAGGAGATACAGCCTAGTGTCTCTGCCTCCGTGGTGGCCGGAGGGACTGCTAGGATGGCCCTTTGGAGATGTTTCGGCCCACGATCACCATGGAGCGCCACAGAGACTAAGCAAGTGAAGTTCCCCGGCTTCCACTAGCCAACGCATGTGGAATACCAGAAGAATGCAGCAATACCCCCGGAAAAGAGAGCAACGATGACAACAGAGATGACATCGACAGAACACAGGTGGAGCAGGGGAGGAGGTGGGGCGAGCATGCAGATACGAGCGATCAGCAGTAATGGCAAGAGCGAACGATGACATGTTTTGACAGCTTAAATACATGCACTCTGCGTGCTGGACCAATGCTATGACAGCTGACAGTCAGCTGGTAGGTTGTGTCATTACGGGGTGTGACTGATTAGCCTCTGCCGATTAGCCCGGCGTTGACGTCCGTGCCTCGCCTGAAGTTGCGTCCGAGACTTCATTTTGCACGCCGTATGCATCCAATTGGGACATACTACCACCTTGTCATTGCGCCTTGAAATTCGACCACATCTGTCGCTGTCCATGAAGTAACATTCGTACGCAGGTGGGATTCATCAAAACGCCTCCGGCGCGACTCTGACATAATTTCCGCTCAGAACAGGATTGTGAGTCAGAACAGCTAGAAAAGCCTGCTGGTTTGCATACTGCAAAATACAACCAGATGTAGTAGGATATCCTGGTATTTTTGCCATACTACATGTGGCATACTATGTATTGGGACATACTATATCAGTTTTGGGCACATTATATAGTATGTAAGGATGTGATTCGGAACGTAGCCTATGGCCTAGTCCCAATGTCCACCCTTACGTACTCAGACTTTGAAGTGTGTTCATGAGGGCTCTCTGGCAGACATGTTGAGCCCTTTATGCCCCTTTTCCCTATGTCTGCCCTTCTGCAGACTTTGCCAAAGGGAATTACCCACAGTTCATATTGTTGTGACGTGAATCACAGGGTTACCTGTGGAACGACCAATAAACAAACACGGACAGTTCAACCAGCCCTAACGTTCACGTTCATGTTTTCAGCTGGGCTTGCTTACCTGCACAAGTAGCCTTATAATTATTTAGGTTTCAATATTGTTACGTATAGGTTATCAACCCTATGGGTTTGTATAATTTTATTTATTTGAAAGTATGTAGGCTATGGTTATAAATTACCATTACATTTCTGTTGCCATAAATCATGATTCCCCAGTTAAAAGCTGCATGACATTAATCATCCATCTCAGTGCAGTGTTCTTTGAATTGAGATTTCCAGCATGAATATGGAAAGAGTTGTGAGATGCAGAAATGCGTGTGCGAGTCATTCGAAATCCTTTTGGATTCATCACAAACAAGAATCACAGGCAGTAATGTAATTAGCTTATGACCACAAAATAAAATTATTTCAACAAATTGAACAGAAATGTTTTGAGGGTGACACAGAGGTTGGCGATAATCTAAAGGGGATTTGACTCCATATTAATTTACATGTAGGCCTACAAGAAAAACAAAAATGTTAACGTAAAATAAGAAGTCCAAAACCCACAATAGTAAGAAATATGTTTTGGCGTCAGCGTAACGTGATGTCATAAGTTCTGTCCCATTCCTTTTTATAGTGTTTCCAGCCCCTGCAGCCTCTCTTTACCAGGGAACATCAATATGTCTATGAGGGTTCAGGGCTTGAGGGTTTAGGGGAGACTATGGCCCAGTCCCAATGTCCACCCTTGCAGACTCGCAGACTTAAGGGCGCGCTCCCGCGAAGTCCGCGAGGGCTTAGGGGTGTCCCAATGTCAACTCGGCAAGTGCGTGAGGGCTCTCCGGCAGCCATTTTGAGCCCTTTATGGCCCCTTCCCGTAAGTCTGCATTTCTGCAGACTTAGCCCAAGGGAATTACCCACAGTTCATAGCGTCGTGACGTGAAACACGGGGTTACCTGAAGAACAGCCAATAAACAAGCACGGACAGATCAACCAACCGTAACGTTCACGTTACAGAACAAAATATGTTTCATGTTTTCAGCTGGACTTGCTTATCTGCACAAGTAGCCTTATAATTATTTTGGTTTCATTATTTTTAAGTATGGGTTATTAACCCCATGGGTTTGTATAATGTGATTTGTTTAAAAATATGTAGGCTATGGTTATAATTTACATCGATTTCTGTTGCTCTAAATCATATGATTGCCCAGTTAAAAGCAGTATGACATTAATTACCCATTTCGGTGCAGTGTTCTTTGAATTGAGATTTCCAACATGAATATGGAAAGAGTTGTGAGGTGCAGGAACGTGTATACATAATATATTATCATTCTTAAGTTAATACTTTTGGATTAATCACAAACAAGAATCACAGGCAGTAATGTAGTTCGCATATGACCACAAAATGAAATGATTTCAAGTTGAACAAATGTTTTGAGGGTAACACAGAGAGTTCTGATAATGTAAAGGGGATTTGACTCAGCCAAAATTAATTTACACGAAGGCCTACAAGAAAAACATGTACAATTTACAAATTGATTTAAAAAAAGCCCCACGCCCACAATAGTAAGAAATATGTTTTCACGTCAACGTAATGTGATGTCACAAGTGCTGTCCCATTCCTTGTTATACCAATTCGAGCCCTTGCAGCCTCTCACACTCGATCACTTCACCAGGTGACGTCAATAAGTCTGTGAGGGCTCAGGGCTTGAGGGTTTAGGGGGGACATTGGGACTGGGCCATTGGGTCTGGGCCTATGTGTGTGTGTGTGTGTGTGTGTGTGTGTTGCAATGGGGGGAGTTGGTTTGGTGCTCAGCTGACAGTCAGAGGAGCAGCAGCAGACGTTGTGAAAAGAATGATGTAAGCACCCTCCACCCCCCCCCCCCCCTCCCCAACACACACACAGACACCCCCCCCCCCCCCCCCCCCCCCCGAGTCTCTATGCAGCTATTGTTGTCTCCAGCTGTGGCCCCCGCTAGAGCACAGCACGGATAGACCTTTTCTTTTTGATGCTTATGCAACAGTGTGTCTGTGTGTGTGTGTGTGTGTGTGTTGGGGAGGGGAGGTGGGACTGAGGGCCATGAAGTGTCTGCCTTTTTTTGACGCTGTCTGTCTGGGATTTCTCTAAAGAGCCTTTGAGGAATCAGGGCCTCTGTCAGAAAGGCATTGTCCTACCCGCCTCCTTGACAGTCCGGAGCATTGTGGGTAAAGATGTCTGACATCATGACAGGCCTAGAACCTTTCCTTTGCACTGCCAGTACAACACGAAAACAAAACAAAATATGTATTTAACTAGTAGCACTCATCATTTTTTGATTGAGCAGTGATGTGTAGAGAGAATAACCCACACTCTGTGTTTGAAAGTCTCTCTCTTTCTCTCTCTCTCTCTCTCTCTCTCTCTCTCTCCTCCCTTCCCCTCCCCCTCTCTCTGGTGTGTGTTGCAGTGTCTGCTCTGCCGGTGTGTAAATGTCATCCATATCAGTTCTGCTGTGTTCTCTCTCCTCCCCCCCAGATGACCATCTCCCTGCAGAGGCCCGAGGGAAGAGAGGCCAAGGTGAGAGAGACCCCCCAAGCCTGGTCTCACCAGCTCACACTCCATTTCACTCCGCAGATCAGTCTGGACATCCAACCGTTCTAACGGAATCCACTCCAACCGAGATTGGTTTGTGCCAATCACAACCGTTTATCTAATATGGGGCGGGTTTAATAAGATGACGGAACAGAGGAGCGCCGTAGAGGCATTTTCGCTGATTGGTTGTAAGTCTATCCAATTGCGTCCAGAGGCTTTTTTGATCTACGCCCGTTGGTAACGCCCCTTAGGAATCGGAAAGCAACTGTGAGTTTCCAGACCCTTCGCATTTTTGTGAATTGGGCCTGGCGAAGCCAGGCTAGGCCCCACCTCCACACAGCACACAACCCGAGCCCGTTGTCCTCTCCATCTCCAACTCCTCTTCCAATTCCTCATTCCAGGTGACTGTTTCTCCAAAGGCCCCCGTCGGGGGAACCATAAACAAGGTGAGATGCTTGGCTGTCTAATGGTGAGTTTGCACTCTGGAGTTTCATGGGTCTCTGGTCCCAGTGCTTTGCCAGACCAAAATGGAGAATCAGCAAAATCAAACTAAAATAAAATACCTGATATCTCAGATGTTTGTTTTTTTTAGTTCTTCCATTCTTGGAGAGTGTTGCTCATGCACTCTTCCCCAACAAAATAGAATGCCTAAGCGGAAGCATTTTAAATTGAAATTGTCAATTTAAAACATTTTACTCATCGGTTCTCACAAGTTAGCTAATATTAGCTAGCTGACATTACATTTGTTTAACACTCACTAAAACCTTGTAAAGCCGATCTCGCATGCCAGCTCTTACAGAACTAACTGTCCTCGCGCATCGCTGCATCCCTCAACATGGCCAGACTAATAGTGATCCTCACCTCTTTTAATCATTTTAACCTCTTTCTGAAATTATTGCTTCAGAGTTTTACAACAAACTGCAACTTCTTGACTTGCAATTTTTTTTTTACAGATTGACAAACGTCATATGTGTACGGTCATGGCACAATTCAAACGGGATCACAAAATGATTTGTCTCTCGTGATTGACCACCGCACATATTTTTTCAGAAATAAGGTCCCGTGGGACAGCGCTTCCTGCTTCCGCTATAGGGGTCCTATAGGGGTCCTCTATTGGCTCTGACGTGGTCATATTGTGTTGTGTCCACTAGGGGGTGAAGTCCCCGGGCTCGGGCGGTCAGTCCATGACCAGTCCTAAGTACTGTCCCGGAGTCAACAACAACCCCGGGTACCAGTGTGAGACGGGACACTGCTGTGGGGAGACAGGCTGCTGCACCTACTACTACGAGCTCTGGTGTGAGTACCCCCCTCCTGATACCTGCATAGTACAGTACAGTACAGTACAGAGCTCTGGTGTGAGTACCCCCCTCCTGATACCTGCATAGTACAGTACAGTACAGTATAGAGTTCTGGTGTGAGTACCCCCCTCCTGATACCTGGATAGTACAGTACAGTACAGTACAGTATAGAGTTCTGGTGTGAGTACCCCCCTCCTGATACCTGGATAGTACAGTACAGTACAGTACAGAGCTCTGGTGTGAGTACCCCCCTCCTGATACCTGGATAGTACAGTACAGTACAGTATAGAGCTCTGGTGTGAGTACCCCCCTCCTGATACCTGCATAGTACAGTACAGTACAGTATAGAGCTCTGGTGTGAGTACCCCCCTCCTGATACCTGCATAGTACAGTACAGTACAGTACAGCTCTGGTGTGAGTACCCTCCTCCTGATACCTGGATAGTACAGTACAGTACAGTACAGTATAGAGCTCTGGTGTGAGTACCCTCCTCCTGATACCTGGATAGTACAGTACAGTATAGAATAGTATAGTATAGTACTGTATCGTATCGTATAGTACAGTAAAGTATCGTATAGCATAGTATAGTACAGTATTGTATAGTATAGTACTGTATAGTACTGTATAGTATAGTATAGTAGTGTGTTAGTTCTCTAGCTTCCTAGTAGCCTTGTCGATACTAACAGCTGCCTCTCTGTCTACTGGGTTCTGTCTGTGGGTTCCCTAATAAGGGTTCAGTTTGTTGGTTCTCTATGGATTCTGCGTGCGTGGTGCAGGGTTCTGGCTGCTGTGGACGGTCCTGATCCTGTTCAGCTGCTGTTGCGCCTATCGCCACCGGAGGGCCAAGCTCCGCCTCCAGCAGCAGCAGAGGCAGAGGGAGATCAACCTGATCGCCTACCACGGCGCCTGCAGCTACCCCGCCTCCATGCTGGACCTCAGTACGTTCAGGACGCCCGTACGACGCAGTACCACACAGCTTTACCGTCACGTGTCACGGGCGCAACTGAAATTTGTGTTCTGTGGTTCTGTGTTCTATATTGGTAGCTCTAACCCCAAATCCCCATCGGGGATTATTAAAGTTAATCTCTCTATACTGGCTACTGCGCTCTATACATGTTATATTTAATCTTGTGTACTTACATACTTAGTGCGGTTCCATGTACCTGTGAGGGCTTCCTGTGACGGTACGGCCGCTCTACGGACCTAATCATTTCCTGGTTGGCTGACGGCGGTGTGTCTGTCTGTGATTGGCAGGCTTCCTGGCCTCCTTCAAGCTGCCGTCCTACGAGGAGGTGGCGGCCCAGCCCAGCACCCCGCCCCCCCCCTACAGCTCAGTCTTCGCCCTGCGGGGAGGCGGGGCCGGCTCCTCGTCCTCCTACGGCCAGCCCCCGCCCCCGCCCGCCCTCCCCCGCCACCACCGCCACCCTCCTCCTCCTCCCTGCCCCCCCTACCCCGCCCCCGGCGGCGGCGGCGACCTGACCTCCTCGCAGAGCTCCGACAACTACACCAGCTGCTCCTGCGAGTCCTGCTCCCTCACCTCGCCGTCCAGCACCTCCTTCTCCGTCCAGGTGACCGACGAGACGGACGACAGCAGCCGCGCCTCCTCACCCGGCGCCCCGGCGCCCCCTCTTCCCCCTCCCCCTCATCCTCCGCCCGATCGTACGCCGACGCCCCCCCCGCCCGGCGTCGGTGGGGAGGAAGAGGAAGAGGAGAAGGAGAAGGAGGAGGGGACCCCGCCTTTGGCCGCCGCCCCCGGCCGCCCTCTCCCCGTGGGGCTCCCTCCCGTCCCTCCTCCTCCTCCTCCCCCTCCCCCTCCGGCCCACCCCCTCCCCCCGCTCCTATTCGCCGACCCACTGGGGGCGGTGGCGGCGGAGGGCGGCGTCCCTGGCGGAGGGGGCGAGGAGGAGGAGGAGCCCGCCAGCTCCCCCCCCCGGCACACCCTCTTCTCCGCCGACGTGGGGAGGAGAGAGGAAGAGGGGGAAGAGGAGGAGGAGGAAGAGGAGGACCATTTTCGTCACCGCCGGCTGACGGGCGACTCGGGCATCGAGGTGTGCCGCTGCCAGGTGAGGAGGGGGGCGGGGGAGGACGGCGAGCGGGCGGAGAAGCCCGCGAGGGAGGGGAGGAGGAAGGAGAGGGGAAAGGGCGAGGAGGCCGGGAGGGAGGAGGCGCGGTCCCCCCACGACAGCGTCGACTGTTCCCTCCGGGCGCAGGCCGCCGCCGTCGCCCGGCTGCAGCTCCCCGACGATCGAGCCCCGCGGTGCGGCCGCGCCCCCCCCTCTGTCGTCTGCGGCGTTGGGGACGCCGTCATCACTCTGGAGTCGTCGTGAAAAGACGGAACGAATGACACCTCCGGGCCGAGCCGGTCAGGTGACCCAAACTCTGTTTTGCGAATAGCAGTGTGTTTACTGTGGCCGCACAGCGCCACCCGCTGGTCGAGACGAGGAGGTGGAAGGGCCTGCATCGGCTAAATATATGAGCCTGGTTGTTTCAGCGTTTTACAGAGGCAACATCCTGGACACAGAGACACGCGGAGGCGGTCTTTAAAAGAGAGAGACGAGTCGTGGCGACTGAGGGAGATGCTGATCTCTCCGTCGCTCGCTTTCTGAGCTCACCGCTCTTTTTTTCTTTTGTTTTTTCAAAGAACCGGATCAAAACAGCAGTGAGAATACTAATGGAGCTGGCTAGCTCTCTCTCTCTCTCTCTTTCAATCTCTCTCTCTCTCTCTCTCTCTCTCACACAAACACTGAAACAGAAACACTGACACAGTCTTTCTCTGGAGTCACAGGAAGAGGAGCAACAGCTGCACGGAGCAGTGTGAAATCAGCCTAATCTCCATAGTGTCCCTGACCCACGTGCGCGCGCACACACACACACACACACACACATACACACACACACACACACAAACCACCTGCTGGGTCTTTGACTCCGTCCCGCTCTGCCCTTTCACTTTGCATAAAAAAACCTCTCATTGCTCTCTCTTCTTCTCCTCTTCATCTGCCCCCTTCTCTCTCCTCCTCTCCCTCTCTCTCTCTCTCTCTCTCTCCCTCTCTCTCTCTCTCTCCCTCTCTCTCCCTCTCTCTCTCTCCCTCTCTCTCCCTCTCTGTCTCTCTCTCTCTCTCTGAGCATGAGTGGCTGGCTGCCTGCGATACAGATCTGTACAGCTGTGAGCCTTTCGAGCGCTACAGCGGTGGTAGCTCTGCTCCTTTCTGGCTGGAGTGGCTCAGAGCGCTCGGCGCACGCCATCTCATCCTCGCTCACCTCACGCCACTCGGACCGTTGCGTCGATATCGATACAATCCGCGGCAATAATGGAAGTGAACAAAGAATTGGAATCCGAGCGTACAATGTGCCACAAGCTGGTCAGCGAAGGGAACGTGACCACGGCTACTGTACGCCGAGCTTTGCCGCTGGTATTCGTTCACATGCCGTCCGGCAAAACACGCAGCGTCTTTAAAATGATTGTGGAAGTCACTGCTCAACTGAGGACATTTCAGTGACTTGATCTTTTAACGTTGACTAGCTCGAGTCTGATCTCCGATCCTGCGTCCTCTCGTGTCGGCGCGTGATGGATGAACTTTGACCCCAAGCTTCACCACTGATATTGAATGTAATGTTTTACCTATAGCAGCGGATACTTAATTGTTTAGAACTGTATAGCATGATGTTCAATGGTAACCTATGGGCTAGGGCTAACTGCAAATTGAAGTGAAGGAAAATGTCACTGTTACTACAGGTCAAAACGTGAACTTTGACCTTAAACAGCAGCGCGCTGAGGACGTGCCCAGAATTAGAGTGCCCAGTTCACTCACATTAACTCTAATCCTATTTCCTGTTGTCTGAGACTAAATGTGGATGTGTGTGAAGTGAACTTTTGACTTAGGAGCAACGGCAGAGCTTTTTCCTCATATGCTGTGATGTAGTATGCCGGTTGAACACTCATTTGCTTCTCGAGAATTTACCGTTGTTATCTGAAGATATTGAGACATGTGCTGCATGTAGATAAATAGGGCCTTCGGTTTTTGAGATGTGACAGTATAATTGAATGCCCTTGCTCACTGTAGCTCAAGGCCCAGGATAACATGCTTCACCTCAAAGTGCTCACTGTGAAAAGTACATTTACTCATACAGAAACTATCAGTCGGAAAAATGACAAGAACTGTTATTCAAATGAATTTGTTTTATGATGAAATTGAAAATATCGCGAGGTACAGTATGTACGTCTGTGTTCTGAGCAGGGTTTGGTCTCTCGAGTGAGAACATCTCTCTCATAGCTCATTTCAGGTTTTCTTATCGTGCTGTGTAGTTATTTTAAGCCACTTCTAGCCTCCTCGAGAACTGTTCAAGCAGAGAGTCACTTTATAGAAACGGTTGCTATGGCTTTCTCATGTACTAGGCTCTGTTGGAATGCCAGACTTTGCAGCTATCAACCCCTAGATTCACCCAAAGCTAGCTTTTAAGTGATTTTGTAACTTGTTGGACGTGTACTACTATCAAGGTGAAGTCTTGTTTCCTGTTTCGTCGCCTAAAGGTGAACAACTTCTTACGGTCCTGTTGTTTTTACCACCATCTTCTTTTTCCTGCCAAGATGATACGCTGGGCATAAAATGAGAGATTGCACATTATGAACCAATGCTGTGTGTGCGTGTGTGTGTGTGCGTGTGTGCGTGTGCGTCTGTGTGTACAGGTATGTGTGTGTATGCATGTTTTAATGCAAAGCTTTTGCTGAGATCGAACATAGAAATGAGTTATTGTCACTTTACTTGGTTATCCATGACTTGGATTGTCATTTCTGGGGAGAGGGAGGGGGGGGGATTTTTTACATTCTCTGATCAGAAGTCTATTCTGGATGCTTATTTTAGAGCTCCACTGTCGTAATTGAAGCCTTATGTTCATGGGAGCAGGCTGTCACAGAGCATGCACACAGTGATTTTATTATAGTAGACGGCATTGACGAGAGAGCAGGGCGCCACTGAACATATCATAACCTACAGGCTGCCTTTATGTCCAACAATATGGTCATGTGTCGGTTTCTAGTGAGTTACTGGAGGACAGCGTGATTTTTACAGTCTCTTATTTTGTGCCTAAATAAAGTTGTGTGTTGGGTTGGGCGCGCTGTCATTTAGTGCTGGTCTTGTGTGCTACATGGAGTGGTTTGTGTCATCGTTGTATATAATTGTAAACCAGATGGTAATATCTATTTTCCAGCAGTACTTCAGCAGTCTCTTTATAAAAGATACACGTGGTACAGTTAGTACATGTGAGACTTGCAAAAACAGAGTATTTAGCAATAGTATGGTATTCACAGTTTTTCCTTACTCTGCCCAGCGTCAGTTGGAGATTACATGTCGTAATGATGATATTTACAGTACCTCTTCATCTGTGGGAGCTATTGTAGGATAAAGCATTTCACAAACACGCTTAGACTCAAGGCTGCCCTTAAGAACAGAACTTGTTTCTGCCGAAACCCCCATACCCACTCACACACACACACACACACACACGCACACACACACACTGGACCTCACCTTTCAGAGAGGAGAGGCAAACCTGATCCTGGTTCAGTGTTATAGGACACACTTTTGTCCTTTTTGCTTCGTCAGTAGCCAGTGTGTTCCCTGTGTGTGTGTGTGTGTGTGTGTGTGTGTGTGTGTGTGTGTGTGCGTGCGCACATGCCCAGTTCCTGGTGGGCCAAGGCCCAATGTCAAGACTGTTATCAGCTGAAGTTATGACTGCAGTAAAAAGATGTTCATGTCTCCTTCTGCAGGTATTACTGCATATCCTCTATATTTGTACTCATTTATTTTGTAAATCAGTAGATGTGGTGAAACTCGCCTGAAGCCAGCCCACATCTGTGTTGGACAAGCTACTGTACTATTACACTAAACAAAAATATAAATAAAAATAAAACTCGTCCTGTCCGAATGTCTCAAGACTGTTGTTTTTTTACTTCTCCCCGGGGGGGGGGGGGGGGGGGGTTCTTCCTCCCCTGCCATTGACATATTCTGGGCTGTGACGATGTGACTGGTAGTGGAGCGGTTCAAGTCATTACTTAAAAAAACAAACAAACATAGTACTCCTGAAGGGTATGGTACTCTTCAGTTAACTGCAGCTACTTCTCTTGTGTACATGTGTGAGAGAGTGGTGACAAAATGGTCGCCAGTACCCCAATGATGTTTTGTCACCCAAGCTTATTGACTGAAGCCAAGGTCGGTTGATCATGTGAATATGATGATATTTCATCTACTGGTCATTTTCATGAACTTGCCATGATTAACATTGCATTATTTTATTCCTGTAGATGACATGACAAATTTCTCACTGCTATTCGGATGTGACAACATGCTATGATAAAATACCCATATTGTTCAGTTCTCCTTTTGTTCTCTTATAATGTGCTTTTCCAGATGCTCTCGTCATTTGGCTCCATATTGCTATTGTTCATGTCAGTCAGAGTGTGTCATTGCTATTGGTTAATTCCATACACAACAACGCTTGTAAAACTAAAATTGAGAATTTTGTGACGAAATAAATGTTGCCAAGTACTACACAAATAGAGGCCTACAATTTGTTTCATTGCTTGCACTGAATAAGAAAAAGGTAGTTATTTTAGATAAAGATCACATTTGTTATTCTTCATAGTCTTCAGTCTTCATCATCTCCATCCTTACGCAGTGTTATAATATTGCTGTGTATAATTTTTCAAAACGAGTTGTTGCTAGGGGTAGGACTTTACAGTCAAACTCTGAAGTTGGATATCAACAAGTATGTGAAACAGAGCGTGAGATAGCAAGTGACACCTACTCACTGGCTAGTGAAGATGTTATGACTCAGAATGAGTCATGGGGGCCTCAGTATCATGAGAGAGAGACATGTATAGTAGCAACCACAGGAAATGTCTTGAATATGAAAAACCCACCTAACCAATACTGTAGTATTACTGTAGTATTAACATATGATATGGAAATATATAAAGGATATATAAAGGGGATATATATATATATATATATATATATATATATATATATATATATATATATATATATATATATATAAGAATAGCCCCGAGCGGGGGGGGAGAAACATCGAGACCCACACGAAGAAGAGAAGAATATGGAAATATGATCAATATTAACACTGCATGAAATCAGATGGGTTTTCTTCACAAATTATCATGATATAAATATACATTCTGCAAGATGCTATCTGGCCGTCTGTAGACTGACTCACCTTGATATAATCCTGTAGTAGTAGTGACTTCACACAGCCTAACCTTGAGATTCCTGCCAATTTTTCTGCTTCTCTGCAGAGCCATGATTATGCTTCTAATGGTGTTTTTACAACCACAAGCAAGCACAGTTTTTATCGCCACCTTGTGGTTGAAATTGGGACTGAACTAGACAAGACAACAAAACGAATCAACAGACTAGGCCTACTAAAACAAAGATCTTATATAGACCTCAGTGAATGCCTGTTACACGCCCTCTCGAAGGACATATGTAAGTAATCATTCTCTCTTCAGAACAAGTAACCCGCGGATAAATAATCACAAGCCCACGTTTCTCTATTATGAGTGAAGCCACAGTTTACAGCATGGAGGTGGTGGGCCGGGGATATGACACACAGCTTACCATATTTCCCAAACATATTCAATTCGTGTCTTCGTTATGGTGCGTAGCCACATCACCGTTTCCTGACTAATGCCAACCCAGAATACATTCTCTTGACTGTGTAAAAGGTCAGGGACTTTCTTTGTGGGTTTGAGGTCCATTCCCTTGAACAGGGTTTGCCTTCTCTTTTGTGAATTCAAGTTAACACTTGCATGGAACTGAGACCGTGTTCTCAATTATTGTTGAGATTATTAGCTGGATGGTAAATTGGAAAGTACGGCGTATCTGGGACATTACATTACAGTCATTTAGCAGACGCTTTTATCCAAAGCTACTAACAATGATTGCATTTAGCGTAGGAAAAGTCAATGACCTACAACTTGCCAGAACTCACAAGTGCATCTCCTTTCTAAAACAATTGACTAAGAGCATAATCTAGTGCTGAAGGCAGAGGGCAAGAATAGCAATCTAAAATACAATTGATGCATAAGAGGGAACAGCTGTCTGTACAGTAGTTTCATAGGGTTTTGAATGACGAACATGGTCCATGTGAATAGGTCAAAGGTGATGAGACTGCATGGGTCAGGGACATAACATTTGGAATCCTCTCTCTCTCTCATGCACACACACACACACACACACACACACACACACATACACACACACCATTATGCTACCTTTTCACATTCAGGTGCTAATTTTCCTCTTTAGCACAAACTGGACCTGTCCAGCATAGACAGCAATCATCACATCAGTCAGAAAAGCTGTTTACATGGATCCCCATGCAGTTATGATCTGAATCATGTTATTTTTCTTAACTCAAAATGCAATGTACGCACTTGAGTAGCTGTTATACACTGTAATAACAACACACAGGATGTGGATGCAGGGAGCTGTTTTGAATGCGGTGTCTTTTAAACAGATAAAACGCTGCCTCATGGTGAGAGTAAAACGCTGAATTGCAATAAATTGTCTGGATTGTGTGCAAACTCTGGTTTTACTTGGTGTGGAACACTATTGCCTTGGTTGGTCTGTGTATTATCCCGGCGATGTGATTGGACAGAACAGACCAGTTCCTGCCCCCTGTATTATCCACTCCCTGGCCGCGTTTTTCTCCACGTGATTTTACCCAGACCTTCCGAAGTTAAAAACAGACTTTGTTTATCTTGGGTGCTGCTGAAATGCTCTCGGACTAGATTTCTTTTCGCTCATTGTTTTGGTTTTTCGCATGCTCTTTTCAGATTTATTCTGGGAGGAGTGAAGTACTAGCTGCAAAAGCTTATCGGAGAAATTCTTGTTTTGTTCTGCATTTGCAGCTGCTAGCTATTCACTTTACATTTCCATTGGAGATTGACGTTGGCTGTCTAGCACGCGCAAGAGAGCAGACAAGAGGGTGAGCGCTCGTCCAAAGGTCTCAGCCCTCAAAGCTAAATATGTGTCATTTAAATGCACGGTTTGTGTATTTGCACGTCTCAATTGCGATCTGTTTTCTGCACAGACCACACTGCGAGGATTGAGACGGTAAACAGGCATTTAAAGAGCGCCATGGCGACCGAAGTGGAGACATGGACCACCGCTCAACAGAACGACGGTGAGTGGGAAATCCAGGGTAGGATTTTTGGATGCATCCATATTATTTCATTTAAGTCTTTTGAATGAACGGTAAAAGCGTTTTTTTTCGTGCAATTCCACCTTTTGTTTGTGAAGGGCTGGGCTGCAGTTCTAACATACTCCACCATGTGCTCAGACACTTGTGTGCTCTCGAGGCTGTGTTTAAGGGAAAAAAAACAAGTTAATTCGACGCATCTATCTCTGAAAATGTCTGATAATGGAGGTTATTTTCAGAGTGCATTGTTTTCTCCAGTTTTCATGCGTCCTTTGTCTCGCTGTACACGTGTGAGGACGCACCACGTCTTAACCCTTTCATGACCCGTGGTTGGCGATGCATTTGAAGTGCTAGCTCGCTAACGGTAGCTATCGTTGAAGCCTGGCTCCTCTCGTCTGTCCGACCTAGTTACGTTAGCTTGTTAGCTTGCTTACTAGTTCAGTGTGATGCACTTAAGAAAACGAGTATTGTTGCTAACCGCAATGTGAAGTGAATAATAGAATGTAAACGTGTTGGTTTTATTACATTTTAAAATGAGATATCGGCGTTTTCAACTGGTTCTTCGACCTTGTAGTTTTAACATTGTTAAATTTGAATTTGTCGCTCTGGTATCACTAGCTGTATATAATCCTATATTATTGACAGCAGTAACAATATCACGGCAAGGGCCTTGGAAATGCTGCTGTCTGCTGCATGTGTCGAAAGAGGAACTGAATGTTGTTGTTTTCCAACGCCACGCCCCCTCGGATCTGTGCAACGCCACGCCCCCTCGGATCTGTGCAACGTCCTTACAGCCGATTCACAGGCTCGTGAGCGCTTTGCTTATGCAAACATCACATGTAAAACACGGCGTTTAGATTCTGCACAGTTGATTAATGAATGCGTATTGCCCAGACGTACAATCGATATGGAATATTCTTTTATGTAGTATTTTTTTTTTTTCTTCTAATCATTCAGCTTTCATTTGACTAGTACATTATTCACCGTGTATGCATACCATAACGGGATCTTCCATGTGCAGCGAGTGCGTGAACTAGTAGAGCAACTGCGCTTTTACACCAGCCTTTCCGTGGGATAATGAGTGACGTCTGTATCTGCCTATATGGGCCAATAACAATGCATTGCGTAATTCAGTGTTCCCCGTGTACTTAAACGTTACATAAGTGACAAAGATGCCTTAGGTGCAGTATTTATAGTAACCATGAATTACGGGGTCGGTCGCTCAGTGTATCATGACTAGCTGTACATTCAAAGGTCATGGGTGTTGATCAAAACAAGGGTTTTCTTGTGTGTGCAGGTCACCGCCCCCAAAGGTCAATTCACTAATATCATATCCATAGAATGTTCAAATGATGCTGCTAGAGTGAGCGAGGTCACGCGGTATATTTGCAGCCTCTCTCTCTCTCCCTCCCCATCTCTGGAATGTGAATAATGTCGCTCTGCCGGCTGACTGTTTTTGTGTCCAGAGGGGGTGCTCCGCTCCTCTTTGTGAACTCACTTGGCCCCATTCTCAAGAAATGTCTGTCACACTTGACTGGGCCACCCTGGCCTGGTGGCTGCACACCCTCCCTGTCAAAGACGTCTTTGTGTTGGCTGCAGGGAGGGGAAGGAAACAGAAAGGAAAGCACACAAGTGTATCAGGTGTAGATGTCGGTGATGGAGCTCCACTCCACCACAATACAACCTGAGAAACAGCTAGCTTACAGAAACAGGTACAACTGACAATGGAATTGCGGAGTGATTAGTCGACACTTGTGAGAAGCACTGTTTCACCACGGAGCCTAGTTTGACACGGTTATTTTCACAATTATCAGTTTGATTGATGGTCTCCTCCAGAAAGTGATTAGAGCCAGGCAGTATGTCGCCGCTAACTCCTGGGTGAAATATAGGCGAGTACCATGGAACACACACACAGCGCACACACAAGCAAAATGTCAAGCCTGATTTGCTCACGGCCTGCTGAGTACACATAATGTATGTTAAGGTCTCACTCACTCTTTTTTCGTTTACTGCAGTGACCCCCCCCCCCAAACCGACCCCCACCTGCCTCCAATTTGAAATGATGACTAAAACAAGCGTTACGCGGGGGCGAAGGGGTCCTCCAAGCGATATCAATATTTTTTATTTTATCGTTAACGATGGGTAGAGTACGTTTGCAAATTGACAACATCGGCCAAAATCGGAATAGAAAACGAAACGCACGGACGGATCACCGGCCGGGCCCTCCCACTGACCCGCTGATCCCAGATGTTCGTCTGTCTGACAGTTGGGAACGCCTCAGGACGAACACACACACACACACTCTTCTCGCACGTCTCTGAGCGCATCGCGGCAGTGTTGCTTCGCCCCCTCGACCCCAAAGCCGGGCCGGGTGACCTGCCCGGTGGCCCGTCACCTCCGACCAAGCCGCCGTCACTCTGCGCGGGAAGCCGGGTCGGTCCTTCCGGAGGTCGGTGGAAACCTTGCCCCCACTGACCTCGTCTGCAGCCCCCTGGCGAGCAGACGTCCTGCGCAGGCCGGAGGGGGTGGGGGTCGTCCTGGATCCTGTGTCATAGTAGACCACTACAGGGCAGCCCACCCCCCCCCCCCCCCCCACTGGCTGTTTTCGTACAACCTAAGTCCCCGATTGACCCCGATCAAGACAAAGCTGTTAGGAGGATCTTGTTGTCTGGTGTTTGGCGTGTGGGTGGGTCAGGGCTATGGTTAGCCTAGCTAGAAGGACAGGGAACACTTAGAGGTTTGGTTAATCTGCTTTGTCTGAGCGCTGGTGGGTCAGTCTGGTTTAGAGACCTAGAGGAAAGGGGGATGTGTCTGTGATTCAGTGGCTGAGGGGAAGTTGATACACACTCACGCTCAGACGCACAAACCTCTTAAACCTAAACAGTGCTCCAGTTTCAGTTCCCCTTACAGACCATAACACTCACCAGGGCTGCAGTGTGCCTTGCATTACTGAAGCTTTAAAGACATGTGACCACAACACACACACACAGGTATAAAGTTACCTTTTGCTTGTTTGCTAGGTACATCTGGTTTTGCTGCTTTGCAACGCCTGGCTTGGCCGGTGCCCAAATTGAGTCAGTCTCTCTCTCTCACTCTCTCTCTCTCTCTCTCTCTCTCTCTCTCCTTCCTTCACTCCTCTCTTTTTTTCCTGTTTCCAACTGGCTCGGCTTGTTTTTTGGCAGCGTGTCATTGGTCAGTCCCTAATTTACGGCTCTGGCGAGGCATGCGCGCGTGTGTGTGTGTGTGGGAGAGAGACATGGTCAGTTGTTTGGTGTTTGCAGGGCTAGGCAGGAAGTGTTGGGTATAGCAGGCTGCAAGCTGAAGCTTGCACAGATTAAACCAGAGAAGAGAGAGAAGACTCCTCTTTAGGCCCGTGGCACAGAAGTGTGTGTGTGTCCCCCCCCCCCTCGTCAAACTCGTCTTTTTACGACCTGCCTCACAACTGTTGGACCACTTTTCCGACGCGGAACGCCGACTCTGATTGAAACGCATAAGTAGGGATCTGTGGGCTGGAACTGTTTCCTGTCCCTGGAACTGTTTCCTGAACCCCCCCCACACGGATCCTCCAGAGCCTCCGCCCGCCCGGACCCGTTCGCTACCCGGAAGCACGGAAAGGATAAACTGCGTTCTCGCAAACTCTGCGGAGCAGAGCGCGTGACCTGAGCAATTTATTTCGATAACGCCCTCCCCCACCCCCTCGCACCCGGACGGGCGGATTGTCAATAGGAGACCGGTCTGTAGTGTAAAAAATAAAATAACATAAAGGTTGGGGACTGCTGCCCTAGAGCCCTTCCAGGACGCCGACCGTCAACGGTGGTCAAGCAGAGAGAAGCCACTGCGATGGACAGTTGCTCAGTTGCCCCCCCCTGCCCCCTGAAGTCTAGTCCCTGGTGCTGGATCTGTGGCTAGGGTGTCTTCCTCCTCCTCCTCCTCCTCCTGCTGCCAACACACCCTGTAATCTATAGGGCTGTAAGCCCTCTTCAGGCTGCTGTTGGGGCTTCGCGGGAGGGATCTGGGTATTCATTACAAACCCCCCCCACACCCCGGTGGTGGGTCCAACACTGCCATATGTAGTCAGACTCCCTCTCAGTGGTACAGAGGGCACGAGAGGAGGAGGTGCTGGGTTTGTCTCCCCCCCCCCCCCCTACCTCCTGTTACACCCCATTCCAGCGTTCGTCGTTTTGTGTTTTTGAACGTCTCCGCCCCTGCGCGAGGCTGCAGGATCGTTCCAGATTTACGTTTCCTCTCTCTTTCTCTCTCTCTCTCACTCTACTCGACTCTCTCACTCTACTCTACTCTCTCACTCTACTCTCTCACTCTACTCTACTCTCTCACTCTACTCTCTCACTCTACTCTCTCACTCTACTCTACTCTCTCACTCTACTCTCTCACTCTACTCTCTCACTCTACTCTACTCTCTCACTCTACTCTCTCACTCTACTCTCACTCTTTTCTCACTCTACTCTACTCTCTCACTCACTCTACTCTCTCACTCTACTCTACTCTCTCACTCTACTCTCTCACTCTACTCTACTCTCTCACTCTACTCTCTCACTCTACTCTTCTCTCTCACTCTACTCTACTCTTCTCTCTCACTCTACTCTACTCTACTCTACTCTACTCTACTCTACTCTACTCTACTCTACTCTACTCTCTCACTCTACTCTCCTCTACTCTCTCACTCTACTCTCTCACTACTCTCTCCCTCCCTCCACCTGAAGAGCAGGAGGAACCCTGCTGTCCCCCGCTAACAGCCCAACAACGTCTTAATCACTCTGGCAGGACAGGGCGGGGGGAATGGGTCATATCAGCTGAACGCAACCCGTCAAGAGCAGATAGGCGGCCGCAGTCGGTACCATAATCTCCGCCGGCGCGACTCTTGACCCCACCTGATAAAACGGCGCTCCCTTGGGCGCAGCAAAACGGCGCGGGCTGACGAGCAGAAGGTAGAGTCCCACTTCACCCCGTAAAGACGCTTATTTATGGCCGGCGGTTTCTGGGCGTACATGGCAGCGGCAGGCCAGCGTCATAAACGGTGAAAGCCACCGGAGCGCGCTGGCGATTGTGCGGGCGTTGTGCAGACACGCCAGCTTTCTGGCCAGGACAGAGCCATGTGTGAAACGCTTTTTGAGTAGGGCTGGGTATCGATTTGAATTTCAAGATTCGATTCCGATTCACAAGGTTCAGGATCGATTATCACGATTCAATGTCGATTCGGTTAATGTTATTTTTTTTTATTTTTTTTTGCTGTAACCTTAATTACATGACTGCCAAGTTATGCAACACATCAACAGGCCTACTATGGCTGGGTATCGATAGTGATTCCAAAAATGAATGAATGAATCATTGAATGAATGAATGAACTATTCATTCCTTCATGTATTCATTCATTCATTTATCGATTTTTTTAACCCAGCCCTACTTTTGAGGCTGTTGGTGTGTAGCCACCAAGATGGGAGACGCTCCTAACCAACCCGAATTCCTTTCAACGCAAATAGCCGGAAGCGAAAGAGAGTTGCTTAAAAACCCTTACGAGTCTGCTATTCACTGAGCAATATAAACACTTATTTATGTGTTCAGTGTAAAGATTAGACTACGTTCTTCAGTCATAACAACTGTAGGATGTCTCTTTTTTTCCCCACCCTGCTCGTTGTTGTTTTTGTAGCTTTCGCGGGTAAACCACAAGTTTCACTTCTCAACAACAAGCTTGCTATGCTCGAGCTCAACCTCAACAAACGGCTGTCTCATACCTGAATGTCACGGCACTTACAGTAATGTTTTTGTCTTTTTTTGTGGCGGGGGGGTCTCTCTATGAACATTTCCCAAGGACTTGGAAAGTTTCAAATATTTTCTCTTGACTTTCTGACTCAGCGCCGTAATCCCCGTGGTTACCCTTAATCTCGTGGCCATGACCGGGCGCGTTCCTCGCGATGACTTTGAAGAATGTTTCCTCGCCGCTCTCATGGGGAGGTAGACGTGCTGGGAAGATTACTGGAGTTGACAATGCTGCCCTTTTACCAGCCTGGCACAGGATTCACACAGCCTAGTCAGTGACTCCTGCGTGTGAACTGTTCATATTGGTACATCGATATCAACGGACACCCCTGTCCCTCTCCTCTCTGTCCCTCTCCTCCCTGTCCCTCTCCTCTCCTCCCTGTCCCTCTCCTCTCCTCCCTGTCCCTCTCATCCCTGCCTGTCCCTCTCCTCCCTCCCTGTCCCTCTCCTCCCTGTCCCTCTCCTCCCTGCCTGTCCCTCTCCTCCCTGTCCCTCTCCTCCCTCCCTGTCCCTCTCCTCCCTGCCTGTCCCTCTCCTCCCTCCCTGTCCCTCTACTCCCTGCCTGTCCCTCTCCTCCCTGCCTGTCCCTCTCCTCCCTGCCTGTCCCTCTCCTCCCTGTCCCTCTCCTCCCTCCCTGTCCCTCTCCTCTCTGTCCCTCTCCTCCCTGCCTGTCCCTCTCCTCCCTGTC
Source organism: Borostomias antarcticus (assembly GCF_949987555.1). Classification (NCBI taxonomy): domain Eukaryota; kingdom Metazoa; phylum Chordata; class Actinopteri; order Stomiiformes; family Stomiidae; genus Borostomias; species Borostomias antarcticus. Next base: position 5,094,158 of record NC_140253.1, read on the forward strand.
CCTCTCCTCTCTGTCCCTCTCCTCCCTGCCTGTCCCTCTCCTCCCTGTCCCTCTCCTCTCTGTCCCTCTCCTCTCCTCCCTGTCCCTCTCCTCTCCTGCCTGTCCCTCTCCTCCCTCCCTGTCCCTCTCCTCCCTGTCCCTCTCCTCCCTCCCTGTCCGCCACGCAGGGGTGTTCTCCTTCGAGGGCGACCTGGCAGAGAGGGACCGCTCGTACGTCGACGAGGACGACGGCCTGATCGAGGCTGAGGTGAACGGTAACTGGACGCCCCAGGAGAAGGCGCTGCACGAGGCGCGGCTGAAGGCCAAGGCCAAGCGGCGCCTGCGCAAGTCCTCGTCCCGCAACTCCACCAGCGACTCGTTCTCCGAGTTCATGCCTGGGGCGCTGGGCGCAGCCGACCCGCACAGCCCCAAGGGCACCAAGGCGGGCCCCAACGACCGCAAGTCCCGGGCGGGCAAGGGCCGAGGCCTGCCCAAGAAAGGTAGGCCGCACGCACGCTACGCTAACCCTGATTTGAAGGCCCATTGCTCCCCCATTGTTAACACCAGGTTATATGCTATAGCAATGAATAGGCTATGCTATGTTGTCAGTGCTAGTATGGGTGGTGGTGATTGTTTTGTGTACGTGAGACACGTTAGGGGGACTCTTAACGACTCTTAAGCAGGACGCTACCCTTGTTGAGCTTTATGACCTTTATTTAAAACGGGGTTGGTCTTTTGAGACCTAGGTCAGTTTTACAAAAGACGCCATGTGAACAGGATAGAAAAGATAGGGGAGGTAGTATTTTATTGATCCCCGATGGGAAATTACAGAGAAACAGTACAGTAGGGATATACAATAACTTGCCTTTATACGCTTATTTCCCGTGGCTGCCATATGGGTTGAGTCTGACGTAATCAGGTGGGAGAATGCGGAAGTGCCCGTTGACTCCAATGTTAAAAGTTCATTATAAAAACACCACTTCAAGAACCAAAATAGTCAAAATACCAGGCTGAATACACTAACGGAATTGCAAACTCATCATTACCAGACTCTGATTGTTTTCCCTGCCATAGTTTTCGCGTTTGGAAATACATGGAAGTGAATGAGCCATAGTGAGCCGTCAGCTGCATTCACTTCCATGTATTTCCAAATGCGAAAACAACGGCAGTTAAAAACAATCGAGTTCAGTAATGTTGAGTCAGACTCGACCAATATGGCAGCCACAGGAAATAAGCGTATTAAGGCGTGAGATTGTCCTCGCCGCGTCAGAATCTGTCAGCACGGCCTGCGGCTCGCAGCGGGCTGACCTCTGGCATCTCTCGCCCCGCAGGCGGCGCCGGCGGCAAAGGCGTGTGGGGAGCAGCGGGGATGGTCTACGAGGACGAGGAGCCCGACGCCAGGGACCCCAACTACGACGAGTCTAAACAGGTGTGTGTTTGTGTGCGCTAGAGACGGAGTGAAAATTTCATATCATGATTATAGTGACCAAAATGATCATGGTTATCAGTATTATCGCGGTATTGTAAAATGTGCTGAAAATTTTCTAAAATTACCAATACACATACTGAAATAATTTCACCAAGTTTTATATTGAAAACCACAAATAAAATTAGCAGCACTATGCACTTTTTTGCATTAACATTAAAATAATGTGTCTTTGATAGGCCTAAAGATTTGCCTGCTCGACTAGAAGTCCTCATTTCAAGCTACTAGTCGACTAGTCGTTCCTTTATTATTATTATACATATAACCTTACCATACACACGGAGCGAGCGGTAGATTAAGTCTCAATGTGTCGGCATTCGGCAACACAGCAAGGAGACTGAACAACATTTTATTACTCATTCATTTAAACACAGTCATATAGCACAACAAACTAACACAGAAAACAAAAGTAGCCCACACACATTTCATTTTTCACAACAGCCGAGCGATCAGTGAAGAAACAAAAAATAAAGGGGAGCTACATGAGAACTCAATTTTCTGAGGTCAGAATGCAAACGAAAATGTAGCTGGCTTATTATAGGCTATACGCACATTTCTTATAAGAGGCCGAACGAATGAGAACGATGAAAAGAATTAGGCCAGGTTGGCTTCTCGCCAGGCCCGGCCTGTGCATTTATGCCGCTCTAGGCGAAAAGCAGTTATGCCGCTCTCTATATTAGCAACGTAGGCCTACCATACCGGCAACAACACAAAGGTCAATATAAAGCGAAAAACCAGCAACAATACACAAACACCAATATGCCATACATATGCCTTATAGGTGCTCTGTGTCAACAATATTAGCTTCAGTATGCATGACGCAATATGCGGGATCCATAGAAATAACACCAATGTCTGCATAATAAATATAACCTGGTTACAAATTATTTACAGCACAGCTATTTTCCAAATAATCCAATTTCAGCTCCTCAAGCTAAATACCAGTGCACCTCTCCTATGTGCGTAAAACAAACACATACACATGTGCGCATTTGCGCAAGCACATTATATCAGCAGATTCTCCAACTAAATAATACCAGTGTAAATCTCAGTCCTATACCACTTTATCATGTACGTAAAACACACACACGCATGAATGTGCGCATGTGCGCAAGCAGTTTAAACGACGAGAGAGCAAATGAAGATTAGTTTCATATTTATGATTAGCCTCATATTTATGATTAGCCTACCTTTCAGAAGCGGCACGACGTGCCTTCATCGCAGTGAAGGTCAATTCCACGCTCGACTTCGGTTCTCTGTGCCAGTTCTTGTTCTATGGAGAGCGTTGCAAGTCCATTTCAGTCAGTCCTTTGTCATTGTACTACGAAGGTCGTTTTTTATTAGTTTCAACTTTGAGAAACTGCGTTCTCCAGAAGCCGGAGTAAACTCCGCAAAAAGTTGCTTGTGAACTTGACGGTAGATCTGGTCCTGGAGGCAGGCTAACGTTAGCATCTGCTCTCGTCATGGTGCTGCTAGTGCTACAGCTAGCATGCTGTTTCTTCTTGTGGACAAATGCCTGTAGTTGGTAGTTTGGCTCCTCAATCTCCTGACATTGTGGGCTTGACGGTAGATTTGAAGGCGGCCTGTCTGCTCCGATGCTCAAGCTAGCACCTGCTGCTTCTTCTGGAGCAACGGAGGTAGTTGTGCTAATGTTAGTGCTAGCAGTCTCTTGGTTCGGTGGTGGATTTGAAGAAGGTGCGTCATCCTTGCTACTCCCGGTGGGATCAATATATTTAAACAACGAACCCCTCTGTTTTTGGAGTGCTTGGTCCTTCAATAGTATCTTTTTTTGTAGTCGCTGCCAGATAATTTTGCTCATTTGGACAACATGCTTCCATTTTCCCTCAGTCAAGGCTCGTGAGAGCTGGGGGCGGGAAGCGGCGGCAGGTGCAGTCAATTATGCAGCTCAACCATTGACGCGCCTAGATTTTTATTTATTTTTTATTAAAAATTGGCCCTTGGTTGGCTCACATGTTGCCGCCCTTGCCAAAGTGCCGCTCTAGGCAATTGCCTAGTCCGTCTATACATACGGGCCGGCCCTGGACATTGTTATCCCAAGGGTTTTTTTTCTTTCTGCGACTAAGCGACTAATGAAAACTTGCTCGACTAGGACTCTTCTCGTCGACTAACGTTAAGTCGACTATTGGGGGGCAGCCCTAGTCTTTGAGACTGTTGCTAGCTTTGGTTGATGCTGGACAGTATTTACAGTGAGTTTTTCAAAAGCGGGGCAATCAAGCACGCTTTTAATCATAAAATTATCACGATAAATGTTATCAAATTTAATCACAGTCTATCATTATACAGGTTATTGTTGCATCCCTAGTGTGCGCGCGAGATTGTATGTTGTTATTACAGCCGGTGTGTGCGTTTGCATGCATGTGTGTGTGTGGTTGTGTGCCTGTAGTGCATCCGAATAACAGCGAGGCCACGGCGTTCCATCTAAATAGGCCCCGCCCCCCTCCGCTGTCCCCCGTTAGACCCAGAGGACGCAAAACACAAACCAGGCCGTGCCCTCGCCACCTGTTTCAGCCTCTACGCCGTCACCACGGCAACAGCAGCACTTGTTTTCATCCCCGCCGCGAGCGACTGAGCGGGCCCTAACCCTCTCACCCCCTCTCGCCCGTCTCTGGTCCCGGCCCGGCTGTTTTGAGTGGCTTTTGTTCTGAAGCGGCCCAGTCATCACAATGCACTCGGTGGCGCTGGATCCACGGGACGCCCCAGAAATAAAGCTGCTGATGCGGTTCGCGGGGGCGGGGTCAGACGAGGGCCCGTGAGTGAATAGCGCCAGCACCCCCCCCCCCCCCAGCTGGGCAGCACACGCTCCGGTCCGACGCATATTGTGCCCGGTTGACAAACAAACGCGTTGAACGGCCGTTTACTCCGGCCTGTAGTGAACCGCACAGCTATGAACTGTCTCTTTGTCTCGCCATCAATGGAAGTGTTTGGGGGGTTTGGCAGACTAGTTTGTTTATGCTGGCACTGGAGTACCTCCAAATGAGTAGATTATGCTACGATGTCTCGTTGTATTGTATTTATTTGTCGTTTTTTTTATTGCTATGAATGTGCTAATTTTCAGCTGGTTTTTCTGTGGATATTGACAGGCAGGAACTGTATTGTTCGAGTCTCGTCCGTACCGATGGGTTCAGGAGTCATTCAGCCATCATCATCATCATCATCATCGAGCCACAGTAATACCAGGCTGAAGCTCCCCTCAGAACGGGGGCAAGGCCACAGTCTGGCAGTTCCCGCTCCCAGATGGCTCGCTCCCGTCACAATCTAGAAGCGCTTTCAACCTTTTACCAACGCCATCGACCCGACTCGGAAGGCCGCGCTTGTTTGTCTACTCGTGAGGTCACCCTGACCGCGGGGTGGGAAACGAGCGTCTGTGGAGGCCGAGCGTCCGGCAGATAAAAGATAAGGGCTACGAGTCAGACATGGGCCCACTGCGCCGTTTGGCCTTGAGCGCCACCGTTCCCCAGACTGGTGGAAGAGTGCCAGGATGTGGCCAGGTGGCGACCACAGCAGGGCGGACACGCAATGGCGCGCAACAGGGCGGGGGGGGGGGGGCAGTACTGAGGAGCGTGCTGACTCAGGGGGTTTGGGTATGGAACCGATGCAAGCCGTCCAGGCACTGCCCAGGGGCTTGATGCTGACGATGACCATTATGGTCCTTCCCTGGATCCTTTCCTACCTCCCTCCCTGCGTCCTTCCCCCCCTCATACCTGCCCACTAGAAGGAAGGAAGGGAGGAATTGAGGAAGGGAGCCATGGAGGAGGGGCTCGTCGTCTGACCTGCGTGGCCACAGGAAGCCCCGGGGGTCGATCGAGCTCTCGTTTTTCGTCCCTCCCTGACGCCTTCCCCCCCTCCCCGCCCCTCCTATCAAGGAGCTCTCCTCGCCACGGGGAGGCGAAAACAGGAAAGTGAGTCGGCGTGTTTTGGGCGCTTGCCGAACCCCCTTGCCCGGTCTCCCCTCGCCTCCCCAGTGATATTCTCGCACGAGAACGGGGGCTCTCTCTCTCTCTTTCTTTCTTTCTTTTTTCCCTCCCAGCTCGGGTCAAAACAATGGTGCTTTGAAACGCGGTGCCCTCTGGTTTCCTCCAGGCACTGCCGCGCTCCAGGAAGCCGGGTCCCTCTCGTCTCTCTCCGAAAACCGAGCGGCGGGCTCCCCTGGCCCCGCTTGCATTGTTCACCCGAGACCTTTCAGCGAGGCTGGCGGGGGCCGTGTATCGGTGTGCGGAATATGCTTTCAGCGACGCTCGTGTGACACGGTCTATTGTATATATACAAGGGTGTGTGTGTGCGCGGGCGTTTTTTTTTTTTTTGCGTGTAGCGTTTGTCATCTGGAACTTGATCACGCGACACGTCAAGATATGACAGATGTCATAAAGAACACAATGTCTCATAAAGAGACAATCTTGAAATAAACATCACTGTCACCATTCCTAAGTGATGACTAATAGTTAAATGATTAATAAGCACCACATGTAAGTGGCTTATTTGTATGGAAATGCATAATGTGTGTGTGTGTGTGTGTGTGTGTGTTAAAAGGGAGACACGGTGTACGCTACAGTTGTACCAGAGGTGGACGAGCGGGAGCTTGAGAAGACCGTCAACCCCATCGTGAAGGAGTACTTTGAACATGGAGACACAAAAGAGGTCCAGGTAAGCAGCCTGTCCGCACGGGCCACCTCTTCACCACTTATTTGGTGTGTGTGTGTGTGTGTGTGTGTGTGTGTGTGTACACACACCCTATGATCTACAATCTTATTTTGTGTGAATATACAGTATATACCCCACGATGAACAATCTTAGTTTGTGTATATATAGACAGTATATAACCCACGATGGACCATCATAGCTTGTGTGTATGCACACAGTATATAACCCACGATGTAAATAACCCACGATGTACAATCTACAATCTTAATTCGTGTATACACACACAGTATATAACCCACCATGTACAATCTTAATTCGTGTATACACACACAGTATACAACCCACCATGTACAATCTTAATTCGTGTATACTCACACAGTTTATAACACACACAGTATATAACCCACCATGTACAATCTTAATTTGTGTATACTCACACAGTATATAACACACACAGTATACAACCCACCATGTACAATCTTAATTCGTGTATACTCACACAGTTTATAACACACACAGTATATAACCCACCATGTACAATCTTAATTCGTGTATACTCACACAGTATATAACACACACAGTATACAACCCACCATGTACAATCTACAATCTTAATTCGTGTATACACACAGTATATAACCCACCATGTACAATCTTAATTCGTGTATACTCACACAGTATATAACACACACACTATATAACCCACCATGTACGATGTTGTCGGGCGTTCCTCCCTCAGATGCTGCTGCAGGGCCTGAACCTGGGCCACCACAAGTTCGAGTTCTCGTCCCTGGCCGTGTCCCTGTCCCTGGAGGGGAAGGCCAGCCACCGCGAGCTGACCTCCCGGCTGCTGTCCGACCTGTCCGGCAAGGTCCTGTCCCAGGGCGACATGGCGCGCGCCTTCGACAAGACCCTCCGCGAGCTGCCCGACCTCATCCTGGACACGCCCGAGGCGCCGCAGGTAGGCGCGCACGCGATGTAAAACCATATAGGCAGAGCTTTTTGGGGGGGGGCTCTGGGGGAGGGAGTCAGGGAGTTCAGTCCCTACTTGAGCTGTTCATTCTTGGCTCAACAAGAACGGTTCACGTCAAGTCCACCCTCGTTTACTTTTCTAGATGCAGACCAGTAAAGGAGAACTGGGTTCTCTCATTGTTAGCCGTTACTCGATAGTGATGTGCCAAAAAAAAAGTGTGGGAAGGTGCATGTGCTAAATAAAGATGTACTGACCCACTTCTCTCTCTCTCTCTATCTATCTGTCCAGATGCTGGGCCAGTTTATCGCCAGAGCCATAGCGGACCACGCCCTCCCCATGGCCTTCCTGGGTCGCTACAAGGGCAAGGTGGCCTGCGACCACGCCAGGTAAAGAGGGGGGGGGTCTGTGGGGGGGGGGGGTCTAGGGGGCCCAAGTTCAAGGGAGGTCGGGACGTCAGAAATGTGTGCGCTTTCCATGGGCACTCCCGGCACCGACCAAGACGTGCCAGCATGGTGGAGGACACGCTAGCCCCCGCCGCGCTAGCCCCCGCCACGCTAGCCCCCGCCGCGCTAGCCCCCGCCCCTCAGTTTTACAGCTTCCCTCCACCAGCGTGCGGTGAGACCCGAGTGTCGCGCTAAGCTCACCTGCAGATCCCCCCATGGATATCTAGTGGAGAAAAACAAACAAACAACCGAGGCAATGCAGCCCGAAGCGGTTCAGTTCTCTCTGCCTCTCGGTTGCCGTTTCACTGCCGGATGAATGGTCGGAGGACCGCCCCGATAAGGATGCGGAGTCGATGTTTATCCTGTCATGTCCCCGGGCCAGACAACTGTCAACCCCCCCCCCCACCCCCTCCCCCTCCATGGCAACTGAAAGATCACAGTTCACACGTGGTTACAGACACATGCTGTGTTTTGTTGTTTGCTTTGTCTCTGTCTCTCTCTCTCTCTCTCTCTCTCTCTCTCTCTCTCTCTCTCTTCCCCCCCCCCTCCCTCTCTCTCTCTATTGTCTCTCGTTTCCCGGGACGTGTCACTCCCAACTGAGAATGCAAATATCATGTGACCGAATTGACTGTCATCCAGAGAAACCTTAATCTTATTCATCATCCCTCCCAGGTCTCCCGTCACCACTGGCGGACGTGTTAGACTATAACTTTCTGTGGTTGGTTGGTTGTTGGCGGACGTGGCTGGCTGGTTGGTTGGTTGTTGGTCGTCCTAACGGCGGCGTGCTGTCGCTCTCCCCCCCCCCTCCAGGGCGGCGCTGGACCGCGCGGCCGTGCTTCTCTCCATGAAGAGGGAGATGGTGCGCCTCGACAACGTCTGGGGAGTGGGCGGCGGCCTCCGGCCCGTCAAACACCTCGTGAGAGAGGTAAGGCCCTGGGCAAAAAGGGGGCGGGGCTCGCCTGCCAGTCACCCACCCAGCGGGCGGGTAGCCAGTCAGACAAGACAGGACAGTGTTGCGTCAGCTCGCGAACGGAACAACAGCGCAGGAGACTTTGCTAGGCGTCTCTCGCAAGGGTCAGGGGTCGTGATCGCGAAGGCCGTCGCCTCAAAAGATACCAAGAGGACGCCAACGCCTTGTTTGCAGTAAACAACCGATGATAATCTTCAGGAGCTTATGATAAACGGATGGGTGCTTTATTAATCCCCCGTGGGGAAAGTCATCTGTTGCAGCTAAAACAAGACACAAACAACGACAGAAAAACACTAAAACACAACAAGACGGTACCAGTACAAACAATAATAACAGTAAAACACCAAAAACATTATCCAACTATCCATCTAACCCCTAACCCACAGTAAAAGACGTCAGTAAACACAGTAAAAGGGCAGTTAAAACATAAACTTCAACTAAGTCATTAAGCCATCACACGCCCAGCTGGCTCAGGTCGACGGGGGTCGGGGGAAGGCGTTCTAGAGTCTGTTGGCCGAGGACGTCAGGAGAGCACGGCGGCAGGATCGCTACGCTACCGAAGGCGCTCCCCTGCCTGACCACAGTGTTTACGGTAAGGGGTCACACCCGAACGCCGCTGACTTGGCTGCGGAGGCAGGATCGGGTGCCCCCCTCCCCCCCCTCCTCCTCCTCCTCTCTGCTCTTGCATAACATGGCAACAGAAGGCAGGAGTGCAGGCTGGGAGCAGAGCCACGGGCCGGCCCCGCGCTAACAGCTCGTCAGCAGCACTCCAACCTGGAACAAAGAGGCAGACACACCCTGGCCTCAGACTGACACACACACACAGGTGGGCAGCAGGGTACAGGTGTGTTTGCGCGGATTTTAAAGGTCATGGAATGATGCCTGAAGTAAATGGATGAGCAGTCGTCCACTTAAGTGTGTGTGTGTGTGTGTGTGTGTTGGAGGGGGGTCTGGAATGAGACAGCAATATCGCATCCCGTCCTCCGTCTCTGTAAACCAAGAGTTGTCCTTCTGTGCAGCCTTTAGTCTCTACTTGGTGTTACACTGTCTCTCCCTCTCTCTCTCTCTCTCTCTCTCTCTCTCTCTCTCTCTCTCTCTCTCTCTCTCTCTCTCCCTCTCTCTCTCTCTCTCCCCCTCCCTGGCTCTCATCCTCTAGCTCTGACTGTGCTCTAAGTTGGGAGTCGGCTCACGTGCCGAGACACCCAGAGCCAACATCCTCTTGGGCGCTTAAAAACAGGTCTTGCGTTTCTGTCTCGGAGCGACGAGCGTTCGTCACATGACCCTTCCAGACGTCCCCGGGTTACCTCTCCGGTGTTCCACGGTGCCGAGGAGACGAGGCAACGTGCAGAAAGAAATCCATCCCTTCGCGGATCGTCTCGTCCCGGCCAGTCTACAGCGGGGGGGGGGGGGGGGGTCGACGCAAGAGTCCCGGACTGAAGCCGGGGCGATCGAAGAGCCCTCCTCCTCCCGGCTGATCTGATCAGAGCTTTTCGCAAGCGCCCCCCCCCCCTTCTCTCTCTTTCTCGATCCTCTCCCGTCCCGTCAGGGGACAGAGGCAGCAAGTGCCTTCCGGGGACTCGGTCACTCAGGCCTGTGTTTTAGAGTCGGCCGCCGCCCCGGTGGGCGTGAAGCACATGAGAGTACACACACACACACACACACACACGTGTGCGTGCGTGTGTTTATTGTCTGTGAGAAGGTCTCAGGTGAGCATTTCACCGTACACAGTAACTGTATCTTGAGCGTTATGACCAACGTCTTTGGATCCTTCACCCACTACATTCCAATGGAGATTGCTACCGACTCTCTTACAGGAACCACGGTGAGAACCACGCTGGTTTTCCGCTACATCTGAAAATGATCCAGAAATCCCCCCTGTGACAAAAGGAAATTGTCTCCGAGTCGGTCCAGCCCCCAAACTCAGCGGTCTGGCGTTTTGCATTTCTCACACACCAAAAGGTTAGCCGGACAGAAACCCAAGAAGGGCCGCACACAGAACTGACATTGTTTGGGAAATCAAATCCAGATTGGATCCGTTTGTCCCGCCAGGCGTCGGGCTTCCCGAGGCCTCGTTCTGATTTACGACTTCCCGGCCATCGGGAACTGAACGCGCCGCAGCGGAGCAGAGGGGAGGGTCTTCGGGGAGCGACCGCCGACGTATGCGCCGGTAGACACAAGTGGTCGTCCGTAGCGGGAGTCCATCTTGGATGGTTCCTGTGACCTTGATTGAGGAATGTGCTGAGGATGTCTTGGAATGGGGGGGGGGGGGAGACTAAGCTTTCAGTCAAAGCATTACAATAAGAAGAAAGCCTAAAGGCAGAATATGGAGTCACTGAGGGGGCAGGCTGTGCCTTCAGTTGATATAGAACACCTGTGCATCGTTAAACAAGGGGGTAGAGACTTTTATTTTGAAGGGTTTTCTTTTTTTACGTTTTCTGTATTATTGTTTTTCTCCCTTGCTCATTGTTGTTGTTGTCGTTGTTGTATTCCAGATGAACCTACTGCTGAAGGAGTACCTGGTGTCAGGAGATGTGGCCGAGGCAGAACATTGTCTGAGGGACCTGGAAGTACCTCACTTCCACCACGAGCTGGTCTATGAGGTAGCTACACCCTGCCTGGACCTGACACCCTGCCTGGACCTGCGCAAGACTGCTGCCAGCAGCTGGACCTTAACCCTTTGGAAATATTCCAACATAACCTTAATAATAAAAGTTTTTTTTATGAACGCGAAATTGAGCAATAGAGCCGTATGTCAGGTGATATCTAAAAATACACCTGTGATATGAGATTGTTCTTTTGCACAAGGCCACAAATCTAACACGATAGTACTGTAATGCATGGAGATGGTGTATTACATCATACATTAATTCAGTAGTTGTATCCTAGATACTAAATGCAAATTCACCTGTTCAGTAAGAGCAGTATTGTAATGTTGATGCCATTGATCATCAAACCAGTACTGCCCCCCGGTGGTTTGATAGGAAACTGAACTCTGGTAAACGTCACTGGGTTTTAACTAGGCAATCATGTACTCTCTTTCTATACATTTTGTGAGTTAACTGTGAGTTGCTTCAGCGTTTTGTTTTCCTATTGCATGTGGATAGAGCTCTAGTGTTGGCGCTAATCTGTTAGCACATTTGAGGCTAATAAAATACCCCCTTTCTGCTGCTGTCTCCGGTGTCCAGGCGGTGATCATGGTGCTGGAGTCTAAAGAAGGGGACAAGGCCATCCAGATGATGGTCAAGCTGCTCCAGGCCTTCTGGAAGTCCTGCCTCATTACTCTGGACCAGATGAACAGGGTCAGTCACCCCCCCGCCCCCCTCCTCAAAGAGTGAAATGGTGTTTCTGAGACGCCCAGTCGTGAAAACGTTCAAAATAAACGCAGCCTACAACTTGTGCGGGTGTTTCGGTAGGCCGACCAATGAAATGCAGCCCTGTCGCCGAGTCACTCCGGCTACCGCCATCATCATCATCCTCATCTACCTCCATGTGCCCCCCCCCCCCCGGCAGGGTTTCCAGCGCGTGTACGACGAGCTCCCAGAGGTCACCCTGGATGTGCCCCACGCCCCCTCCATCATGGAGGGCCTAGTGGACCTGTGCTACCAGGAGTCAGTCATCACCAAGCAGCTGAGAGACGCCTGTCCCTCCAGGTCAGCAGTCCCTTTTCGTTCCCGCCTCCTAAACCTCAGATCTGGGCGTGACTGGACGGGTGGCGGCGCGTGGATTCTCCCCATCGCTGTTACCCGTCCAGTCATGTCAGATCAGAGATTTTTTCCTGAGGTTGTTGATCAAATTACACCTTTTTTTCACTTCACACAATTCACAGACTGTGTCACCGGCTCTGACGAGCGTTGTCTAAACCGAATGCTGTAACCTAATCTGCCAACTTTGTTTCTGTCCACCAGGGGGCGCAAGCGCTTTGTGAGCGAGGGGGACGGGGGATTGATCAAGCACTAGTGTGGAGGAGGGGGAGGCTGACGGTGTGTCTATCACCCACTCCCCCCCCCCCCCCACACACACACACCCTTCTCCTCTCTGCCTCCACAAAGCACGCCTGAGGCTGGGCAGGCGGTCCGAATCCCCTGCTCTACCCCGTGACCCTCCGCCATCACCACCCACCCACTCACACACACACACACACACACACACACACCATTTACATCAGGTGGAGAAGGACCGAAAAGGCAGGCCCAGGCGTTCAGCTATTCTCGTCTTTCTTTTTTTTGTTTTTCTCCTTTTTTTTTTTTTTTTTTTTTCTGGGCTTGGTGTGCCTTCTCCTTGACTCCTTCAGTTTGCTCTGTTAAAGTCTGGGTTGATTCCTGGAGTCAAGGCCTCTGAAGAAAATAGGGAGGGTCACTTAAGATTTAAGATGGCGTCTGAGTCTGATATGGTTGATGTCTGCTGCTGGGCATGAGGGTTAATTTTGCTTCTGTTGCTTTGCTAGACCAGTCAGCTCTGTAATTACATTTCTATTTTTTTCTGCTTTGCATGTATAACGCTTAAGAAAAACAATACAAAAGAAAAAAAAGAGAAAAACAATTAAAATGTCACAAAAAAAATGGGGAAAAAACGACAGCATACTGCGTTGCCAGCAAGCACTAGTAACCAAACGCTCTTTTGGAATATGGACCTCAGCGTTTTCTTTCGCAATGTGTTTTTTGTTGATCAAAGCTTTATTTGTAATGACAGTTTGACACAGTTCACTGGTTCGTGTTGGTCCTGTGTTGTGTTGCTATGATTATTTTCAGTCCACTCCATGTTCTTACGTCTGTATCTCAGGCAGGATGTTTGTTCACTGTTCAAAGCACAGGTGTGGTCAAAGCAAAAGCCTTCTGGGTACTGGTTGGTCATGTGAATGAAACATGGTTCAGGGCTTGCTTGTTGCGGAAGGCCTCTCCTTCCTACACTTTAAATCTGAGTATTGGAAGTAATTGGGTGTCTCTTATCAAAGCAATGCTCAGGAATTACAGAGCCTTTTGCTGAAGGAATTAAAAGATGAACTGGAATACTTTTCAGGCTTTTGTTGTGTTTTGTGATTTTTTTTCATTTGCCCGCTCCCATTTCTACCCCCTGAAACCTGTGCATTTATTCTTTGGACCCAGGCTGAACCATATGCTGGACTAGAGTACACTTTTTAAGTGGAGGTTTTCTATTCAATGTGGTCTCTAGTCTGGTATTGGGCTTAGTCTGGGTCTGGTGAAACTTGTCACATGTCCCAACACTTATCTAGTGTCTCTCATAGGAGAGGGAGCACTTCAGTGTGTTGCCATGTGTGACCTCACTTCAGTGTCACCCTGTGTGACATCACTTGCTTCCCTCCATTCCTTTTCGGTCACGTCTGATCTATCATGGCTGGATAGGGGAAAGCATGTGCTTTCTCTACTCGGCTGTTACCCATCCGTTCCTATCAGATTGGGGAAATCTTGGAGGGGAAGAGAGGAAAGGTTTCAGACGGGGTCAGAGTCAGGCCTTTATTGGTCTCCGTCTGGCCCATACACAATAACAGGATCACAGCAAAAAATGAATGGAGGGGGTCTGTTAATTGATTCAAAAGATGGCAACAAAACTCCAGTCAGTGTTTCCGCCATAGTTTTTGTTTACGGCGTAGTCATGGGTCAGGGGCGGGCGGGCGGGGAGGGAGTGCGGTTAGCCGTGCTCCCCTGAGAGGAGAGGAGGATGATGGGCAGAGGAGGAGGAGGAGCGGAGGCGACTGACGTCAGCGGCTGCCTGTCAGTCATGACCGTCCGCTCGGAGGCACGTCGTCGTGATGGTCATTCTTCGTTTTTCAAATATCATTTTTCATTATTTGTTGTTTTTAATTACAGCAATCACTGTTTAATGGCATTATCGTCTCAACCTCTCCCATGTCGTCATTCACGTCTCCCTGTCCTTTTACTATTGTGTGGGAGTGGGTGTATAGATGCATCACTGGCTTTGCCTGCTAGTGCTTCATAGTGCACATACAGTACCAGCCTGGGATCAGTATTGATTTAAAGCAACTATTGGCCGAAATTATGCACAAACCTGGAATTTATTTAGCAAACCTGATACTTAAGTAAATCAATAGAGCATTTCATTGTGGTGACATAACACAAATATGTCTACATTGTAAATATCTGATTCATTTGGAGCAACCCTTATAAATCTGTCGTTTTGTAACATTGGAAGTATGAACACAAAACCATATTTGAGCTGTGTCCACTTCTATAATGTGAATACTTCAGAAATATAAATCAAAGCTGTTTATTTTTTTTTGTACATAAGCCCAACAGAGTCATCTTTGTATTACTGTGATGATGAAACACTTTATTTTTGATCAGCAAATTACCAGCTCCCAGCCATTCATCCGCAATCAATGTCGACAAATTATTGGCCTTGTGCAAATTACTTCAATAAAACACTGCTGCTCTCAGTTGTTGAATCGTTGATTGGATCTAACAGTTCTAGATACATACTCACTGGATTTCATCACACGTTTGACAGTAAGGCTACTATGAACTTGAATGGGGACGCATGCAAACTAGCTTATGGTGCGTTCGTTTATAACTGGGAGGTGGCAAATTGCGACTTGCTACTAGGAATGATTAAATAAAACACCGCATGAACTCGCACTTCCTCGTCGCAAATTCGGATATGTTTCTCAGCCCCCAGTTGCTCGAATGCACTAGATATAACTAGGTAACTGTGATATAATGGTATATAGATATAACTAGGTAACTGTGATATAATGGTATATAGATATAACTAGGTGACTGTGATATAATGGTATATAGATATAACTAGGTGACTGTGATATAATGGTATATAGATATAACTAGGTAACTGTGATATAATGGTATATAGATATAACTAGGTAACTGATATAATGGTATATAGATATAACTAGGTAACTGTGATATAATGGTATATAGATATAACTAGGTAACTGTGATATAATGGTATATAGCTCGAATGCACACAGGTCGGAGGTAGGTATTTTCCCAGTTGCGACTTGCCACCTCCGACCACAAACGAACGCACCATAATCATTGATGATGACAGTCTGGTTGTACACGTCAGGAGAACGAGGTGACCAGGAAGTACTGCGAGTCAACGATAATGTGCAGTTGAGCGTGTTGTGATATCTGTAGCTAGCTAAGGTGAGTATCCTCATTCATTACAACCACAATACAAAAGCCATATCTGTAAAAATGTTATTTCCCTGCCTATAAAGCATGTTCGCGTGAGGTGTCAGCTAGCACCTTGACTGCTTTGCTGGGCTAGCTAACTTGATGGGTAGCTAAACATTAGCTAGCTTGCCGGTGTGCCGCCCATTCATTTAGCTAGCTAGGTCTGTTAGCATGACAGCTAGCTAGGTCTGTTAGCATGACAGCTAGCTAGCTCTATGGCACCTGTTCTCAGAGGCTATAGCTAGCAACGAACTTGCTTTACCGTGAAGGGAAACTAAAACACGAAGCACACAATGATTAGCTGGGCTATCATCAGCGAATAGCTTAGTGTCGGTGCACATACTAACGTTATGCTTAAAGGAAGTAGGCTTGCTAGCTAACTTAACTGGCTAATTGGGAAACCTATCGACCAGCCAGCAAGCTAACGTTACTACTAGCCAACCTTCTATATGGGGCAGGTGCTTCAATGCTGGCAGAGGGATACCTGGGCTCTTTTCGAACTACGAGAGGACAGGTCTACTTGTGATTGAGCTTCTCTTTCCTCTAACTGGAGGAGGCCAGTCACACCAAGTGCACAGCCTTTCCTTGTAAGGTTAGAAAGCAAGTGATCTTGACGAAACAAGATCCCTAACGCACCTATCCTTCCACTGCACGATAACGCCGTCCTCTTTCTCTCAGCTGAAGTAGGGTAGGATGGGCAGGCAGAGGAAGAGGGTGGTGACCGGCGAAGCCCCCCTCCCGGGGAAAGAGGACAGTAAGCCCGCCGCCCTCCACCGCAAGGAGAAGAAGAAGAAGCTCGACCTCGGCAAGATCTTCATCAACATCTCCATCGGCCTCTGCATTTTCAGTCTGGCCTGGTTCTTCTACGCCCTGTACATGCGCTCCTCGCTGGCCAAGCGGGTGGTGACACTGCACCCCTCGCCGCCCGTCCTCGACGCCAACAGCACCAGCGCCCAGGTGTCCCCCGAGAGGTTCTGGGGATCCTACAGGCCCCAGGTCTACTTCGGGATGAAAACCAGGAGCCCCAACTCGGTGGTTACGGGTATGCTCAGAGTTCATCCTTTTTTTTTTCCCATTTCACAACCACAGCCACATCTTTTGATTCGCCAGTACCAGAGACTATTAAGGAAGTAGAGTTTTGCTGTTCATGTTTTTTTTTTAACGACGGATAATTTTTAAAACGGCTACCCTGTACGCGAGCCTTCCTTGTGGCCTCACTGTGCGTGCACTGTCCCTCTTGTGTCCCCCCCGTGTCGGTCCAGGCCTGATGTGGATGCGGCAGTTCGCCGACATGGACGCCAACCTGAGGCACACGTGCGAGCAGAGCGACCGGCTGCAGGGCTACGGCTGGCTGATGCACGACGGTCTGACCTTCGGCGTGCAGGAGATCAGGGACGGCGACTTCACCCTCACCACCGAGTTCGTCAAGAGGCCCGGCGGCGAGCACGGCGGGGACTGGACCTGGAGGGTCACGGCCAAGCAGCACGTGAGCGACGCGACGCCCTGGGGGGAGGGCTTTATCGACGCTAGTAGGGAGGGACGGAAGCCGGCTACCATCATTTGGGTTCTCAAATAAAATGCAGCCTTCTTTCGTTACCTCACTAAAAGCTGTGTGGGGAAATGCTTTCACCTGTCTGGAGCCTTGTGGCCCATAGGGGAGGAGCCTATCTCCTGATTCCTTAGCGTGCGAGCACGGCGGGGACAGGACCTGGAGGGTCACGGCCAAGCAGCACGTGAGCGACGCGACGCCCAGGGGGGAGGGCTTTATCGATGCTAGTAGGGAGGGACGGAGGCCGGCTACCATCGTTTGGGTTCTCAAATAAAATGCAGCCTTCTTTCGTTACCTCACTAAAAGCTGTGTCGGGAAATGCTTTCACCTGTCTGGAGCCTTGTGGCCCATAGGGGAGGAGCCTATCTCCTGATTCCTTAGCGTGAGGCAGCTGGATGTACAAGTACACCCGCTGGACTAGTGTGTCGCAGGGACTTACCCCCAATCCAACCCTTGATGCTGAGTGGGAGGCACTGGGTACCATTTTTTATAGTCTTTGGTATGACTCGGCCAGGGATTGAACCCCCAACCTACCAATCTCAGGGCAGACACTTTAACCACAAGGCCACTGAGCTGGAGCCTTAAGGATGGGAGAAAAGAAGGATGTAGTTTAGAGAATTCAATCGAGACCTGGATGGGCTTTGGGCTGCCTAGACAACCAGCCTCAGCCATGTGAGTTTGTTATGTTACCAATCAAGGCCGAGACATTGAATTATACCAGGTGTAAATGTAATCAGGTTAAATCATATCTAGATACAATCTGGATACGAGACACATTTTAATGCCAGGTGTAAATTGGGTCTGATCAGCAGCACCCCCCAGTCAGAATTGTAACTCCATGTTGAAATAAAGAAATAAGATGAATACATTTCATTTCAACCTTTATTTATACTCGAGTACACTGAGGTTTCCCTCATGTGCAGTGACCACGATTGAAGTAAATGTAATAGTGAGATAAAACATGGATCACATACTGTACACATAATAATAGAACAAGATAGACAAAGGTAAAAGATAACGTTTAGATGAAAGATAAAACATAAAACAAGAGAGTCTGCTAAAACAATAACAGTACTTTAGTTACATTAAAGTGCTGTGGATAGTGGCCATGGTTTTAAACAGCAAAGAACATCAATTTTTAAAGTGCGTGGCAGGCCTTTCAAAGAGCTAGGGGCACTGGAACAGAAGGCAGTCTTTCCAAGAGTGGCGCAAACTCTGGAGACTTTGAGCATCAGTAAGTCATTTGATCGTGTACAACATGGAAAAGAGCTCCAATCCAACATCCTTGTGAGATAATAAGGCCAATAAGTGCTTTGAAAATGATAATAAAAACCAGTTCTTATTACGCCTCTCTTCAAGAGAAGGCCAACCAACCTTAGAGGACAAGAGGCATTGATGTGTGTCATGGCTATCACCAGTGATGAATCGGAGCACATTGATAGACTGTGTCTAAAGGTTTCAGAGTGGAGGCAGTAGCATGTCTATAAATTACATCACCATCATCTAAAACTGATAAGAAAATTGCTTCAACAATCCTCTTCCTACTAAACATTGAAAAGCTGGCTCTATTTCCGTACAGGAAGCCAATTTTCTGTCGTACTTTACTCACAAGATTAGCAATGTGGTACTTAAACGTGACATTTTCATCAAGCCAGATAACCAGGTATTTATATTCTGCTACTCTCTCGATATTAGAACCATTTACAGCAGTTATATGGAGATTACTATGGTCAATATCCCTGGCTCTACTAAACAAAACAATTTTGTTTTGTTTCCATTAAGTACCTATTTGAGCTTAATAAAAGCATATTGTACAGCATTGAAAGAGAGTCGCAGATTCTCCATGGCAAGTTGCACAGAATCAGCAACACAATACACAGTATTGCGGAACACCTTTAGATTTGTATAAAAACTCATTGGATACCCCCTGACTTCTGAAATCTCTTGGATAGATAATTGGAACCAGCTACAGGCATTTTCATCAAGACCAATATTGCATAATTTATTCAGCAGTAGAGAATTATGAACAGTCTCGAATGCTTGAGACAGATCTATAAAAATAGCAGCACATTGTTTTTTCTTAACTATAGCAGAAACTATATCATTTGTGATTAAAGTAATGGCTTAGATAGTGCTGTGATTCACCCTAAATCCAGATTGGTGCAGGGATAATATGGAATGATATGAAAGAAAATCCTTAAGTTGACAGTTTACAAAGGAATCCAGAATTTTCCCCAAACCAGACAGCCTGTAGATTGGTCTATAGTGATTTGGGTTTTTGGGGTTGCTCTTGTCACCACCCTTAAGCAAGGGGAGCAAGGGGAGGGCGTGAGCAGTTTTCACACTCTGGGAATTACACCAGTGGAAATAGAGACATTCAAAATATGAGTTAAAGGAGTAGTAAAGGGAAAATGCATGTTTAGCCCAGTTTTAAGGTTACTTATGATCATATACAATGGTTCAGATCAAAACGTTGACAAAACTAGCACTTTTGAGAAAGTCTGATAATTGTTCTACCACCGTTTAGGTCATACAATGGATGTGGGTGGGCACCTTGAAAAATAATTCAAAAACATGTTAAACTCTCGATTTCAAAGACAAGAAGCTCACCGAGGAGGTAATTGGTGTCCGTTGGTGTTCTGACATCAAATTCGCCACAAAGTATGAATCCTGTAGGGTTTTATTGATCATATTATGAAATCCATTGACTTGTATTGAAGCGACCGTTGTAGATGTGTAGATCAATCCGCAGAGGGGATTCAGGAAGCGGAACTACTTACGGTAGCTATTGTTATTGTTTATGTTGCTAGGCTACCTAATTTGCGGAGGTTTACACACGTATGTGCTGCGACTAAATAGTTCTATCCTAAATATTTTAAAAAGCCTTTCCAGATGAACTAGAATCTTACTTTATGGCGAATTATATGTCAGAACGCCAACTAACACCTCGGTGAGTTTCTTGTCTTTGAAATTGAGAGTTTAACATGTTTTTTGAATGATTTTTCAAGGTGCCCACCCACATCCATTGTATGACCAGGGTCATAGCAACTAAAGATGTCTTTACGCTTTTATAAGATTAAATTTCAGATTGGATTGATTCTAAGCTTCCTCGCAGATACTGAATATACATGCATGAATAAAAAAAAGTATAAAAAAAAATAAAAAAATAACACATTTCAAATCAGTCATGTCTAGTGAACAATATTGGGACTTTCAGCTATTGTGAAATGACATATTGACCTGGTTGTAGATAACTTGAAATAATGCTTTTGCTCTGTTTAACCAGCCTATTCTTTTCACCTCCTTTCCCCTGTGTCTGCCCCTATCAGAGTTCTGCTCCTCACGCGCCTGTCATCTCGCTCATGTTCTACGCTGCCGCCGACACGCAGGGTTCTCTGGAGGCCCACGTGGAAGAGAGGAACCGCCTGGGCTCCATCACTGGGTTCTCAGAGGAGCTGGGGAACTTCAAGATCACCTTCCGCAAGCCGGTGGCCGGGGAGTCCGCCAGCGCCAAATACGCCAGGTAGCCAAACAGACCTGGCTCTCAGATTACACGGTTCAAATCTTGTCGGATGGCTGTGTGCTTGATTGATCAGGCCAGGTACTATATATATACATATATATATAAAGAGAATGTATTCTGTATCTAGATACAAGGTATATACTTATGTGGTGTGGTGGTATAGGTGAGGTTGTGCATTTGGGTTAGATAGGAAAGAAGTATTGGGGTGTGTGTGTACACACACTAGGGCTGTACATAACTCTGAATTTTGATTTAAGTGGAATCAGATTTGCCTGTTCAAACCAGAGATTCGATGATCAATCAATCAATCAAAGCTTTATTTGTATAGCACATTTCATACCCAGAGGCAACACAATGCGCTTTACAGAGAACAAGGGAGGTGGGTATACGACCCACCCCTACATATTCCAGAGGGAAGCAAAAAAACAGTAATCACCCGGGGGCCAGATAAGTGAGCTGTAAAAATTCTTCCCTGACCCCTCTCAACGAGGTGATCGAGCAAGCTCCTGGAGTATGTTTGTCTACCGGCTAAGAACATTTATAAAGCAATAAATTACATTAAATTAAATTTTCAGAGTAAGAGAAGCTAAAAACAACATAGGAGAGACATGGCAAATACTGGTGTGTGTTTGCTATGGCCCAGGCCTAAAGCCGTAAATGGGCTGGTGTATGTCTGTGTCTGTGTGTGTGTTAACTAAATGCTACGACATCCACAGCAGACACAGGGGTATCTATCGGACTCAGGGAGGTCTGCTGGTGACAGTGGGGCATCCACTGGACCTGGTTAGAAGATAGGAGGGAAAGAGAGAGGCACTAGGGAGAGGGGAGGCAGAACAGGGTTAGTAGCACACAGTGCCATAAAAGCAACACGGATATTAAAACAGGCAACCTGGAGCAAGCTCCTGGAATATATTTGTCTAACGGCTAAGAACATTTATAGAGCAATAAATTACATTAAATTACATTTTCAGGGCAAGAAAGGCTAAGAGCATCAGGTCCAGGCCTAAGTCGGATGTGGACTGATGTGTGTCTGTGTGTACGTGTGTGTGTGTGTTAACTAAATATTACAACATCCACAGCTGACACGGGGGTATCAATTGAACTCAGGGTGGTCTGCGGGCAACAGTGGGGCATCCACTGGACCTGGTTAGAAGATAGGAGGGAGCGAGAGAGAGAGGCACTAGGAGAGGCAGAAAACGGTTAGTAGCACGCTGAGCCATTGAAGCAACACAGATGTCAGAACAGAACAAGCCTGTTTCAGGATAACCAGCTTCTGTACACTACTTGATATACATACAGTGCATAGCAGAAAATACACCAATGTATACAGAGGATTCACAGGTAGGTTTGAGGCTGCCTTTCTGTGTCTCAAGGTCCTGGCTAGTGATTGTAGGCTAGGTCGAAAAGGTACGTCTTGAGATCTCGCTTGAAGACCTCCGTTGTTTCGGCCCTTCTTAGGCAGGGTGTTCCAGAGGTTGGGGGCATAGAAACTAAAAGCTGCCTCTGTGTTTCTTGGTCCTGGCTTTTCGAACTGTTAAAAGTTCAGTACCTGAGGATCTGAGTGGTCTGTTGGGCATGTACCTAACAAGCCCCCCCCCCCCCCCCCATATGTCTAGGCTGAGGGGAGACCGCGGGAGTCGAGACAGCTGTTAAACTCAAACTCACAGGCAGCACAATAAAATACGGCTGTTCTTCTTGCTAAACATGAATCATCTAGCCCACATTGTCCATCTACTTCAGATGCCCCCATGTTTTTATGCAGCGCTTCCCAATTTTCATAGCCTACATTATGGTTGGGCGACTTGACGATAGTCTCCTCAACTGCGCATTTGAAAGTGTGCGCGAATAGGCTCATGTGTTGGGCAGCAATCAACAGAGAAATGTTTTGGCTGTCAATAAAGCATTTTCACTGATGTTAGAGCTCAATCTGTCTATGGGGAAATTATTTTTTCCAGCGGATATCTTAGTAAATACAAGAAGATTGATCTAGGAAAGAAGTTTTGTGTTGTGACATTCCTTTTGGGAAATGCACGTGATTGCTGGCACATAGTAGGCTAGGCTATATGCAACAAATAGCCATGGTAATAGCCTAGGTCTAAAAGGAATGATTGGCCTGTCCTATATAGATCACAAGGCAGGTGAGTCGTCTTAGCGCACCAGCGCATCTCGACAGTGGAGCAAAAAAACAACTGCTCAACTTAAAGAATCTCAGTCGACTTCCCAAACCCAAACATCCGCCCACTGACACTCAGGACACAGGAATACTATTTGATCCATGACTGGTACTGAGATAGGGCCCCAAACTAGAGGCACATCTAAACTAGTGTTAAGTTGCCTCCTTTCTCCAGTAGGCTGAACGTTACATGGGTTAGGACGCAGGAAGGAGGAGGAAGTGAGGAAGGACACACCAACATCTCAGGCTTGTTCTACCCCGGGCATGACGGAGAGGCTATTGAGGAGAAATGATGTCATATGAAAAGAGAAAAGTGTTCTGGGTGAAAATGTTCCGTACCAAGCTGTGCTCGAGTCACATAGAGAACATATTGGTAGTTATTGACGCCTTCCATGACCAATTTTCTTCTTCGCACCACAAGACTTATCTTAACCAGCACAGCTAAAGATATAGCCCTAGCCTAGCTAGCAAGTTTTCTTTTAAAAACAACGAGGATAACTCGGTGGAGTGTGGCTCACCCAACCACCTCCATCACGTGCTCTAGTTGTGAGAAGTAGCGTTGGAAGAGGCGGCCGCGCCAGAGACAGGCGAGGACAAGGGCGAGGGAGGCAGGATTTCTTCCTTGAGGTATGTATGACCCAACGGCCTCTACCTTCTCCTCAGCTACAACTACCTCCAGACCGTCACGCCGGGCTTGGAGAGGCTGACGGACATCGCGAGGAACAGCCTGAGCCGCAGGTTCGTCTACAGCCCCCCCTCCGGCGAGAAGAGGCACTACGTCGCGGTCGACACGTCCAAACCCCCCCCGCACCACCAGCAGCAGCAGCAGCAGGACCCGCGGAAGGAGAGCGACTTCGTCCTCCACCAGGTCACCGCGCAGGCCCCCTTCCAGGTCGAGGTCCTGTTCGAGTCCGGGAGCGTCCGCGACCGGCCCGGCCAGCTGGCGGGCGCCGCCCTGTCGGACGAGCTGGAGAGGCGGAAGGCGGCGTTCGACGCCAAGTTCGAGGAGACGTTCGTCCTCGGGGGCAAGGGCTTCGGCCAGGCCCAGGTCAAGTTCAGCAAGGCGGCGCTCAGCAACATGCTGGGCGGCATGGGCCACTTCTACGGTCAGTCGGTGGTCCAGTCCGTCTACAACGAGTACCCGCTCCTGTACCCCGAGGGCGCCCTGTTCACCGCCGTGCCGTCGCGCTCCTTCTTCCCGCGGGGCTTCCTGTGGGACGAGGGCTTCCACCAGCTGCTGCTGAGCAAGTGGGACCCCCAGGTGACCCGGGAAGCCACGGCCCATTGGCTGGACCTGATGAACGCCGAGGGCTGGATCCCGCGCGAGCAGATCCTGGGCGACGAGGCGCGCAGCAAGGTGCCCGCCGAGTTCGTGGTGCAGCGCAACGAGAACGCCAACCCGCCCACGCTGTTCCTCGCCGTGCAGGAGCTGGCGGAGCGGCTGGCGGCCGACCCCGAGGCGCCGTCGGCGCGGCCGACCCTGCCTTTCCTACGCCGCATCTACCCCAGGCTCCGGACGTGGTTCGAGTGGTACAACACCACGCAGGCGGGGCCACTGCCCAACTCCTACCGCTGGCGCGGCCGCGACAAGGACACCAACCTGTTCCTCAACCCCAAGACGCTGACGTCGGGGCTGGACGACTACCCGCGCGCCTCGCACCCGTCTGCCGACGAGCGCCACGTGGACCTGCACTGCTGGATGGCGCTGGCCTCGGGCGTCATGGCGCGCGTGGCGCGCCTCCTGGGCGAGCCGCACGCCGACGAGTACGAGAGCACGCGCCGGGCGCTCAGCGACGGCCAACTGCTGGACGAGCGCCACTGGTCGGAGCAGCTGCGCGCCTTCTGCGACTACGGCAACCACACGGCGGCGGTGTCGCTGCAGCAGGAGAAGGTGTACGTGCCGCCGGGGCAGCCTCGGCGCCAGTTCCCCGCCGCGCGCCTGGTACGCTACGTCAACCCCGGCCGCGCGCCCAAGCTGCGCTACGTCAACGCCCTGGGCTACGTCAGCATCTTCCCCTTCCTGCTGCACATCCTGGCGCCCGACTCGCCGCGGCTGGAGCACATCCTGCGCGACATGAGGGACGCCGACAGGCTGTGGACGCCCTACGGCCTGCGCTCGCTCGCCAGGAGCGACCCCCTCTACATGAAGAGGAACACGGAGCACGACGCCCCCTACTGGAGAGGAGCCGTATGGATCAACATCAACTATCTGGCCGTCAGGGCCCTGCACCACTACGGCAATACGGAGGGGCCATACCAAGACCAGGCGGCCGCCCTCTATCAGGAACTCAGGACTAACATAATCAATAATGTTTACAGACAGTACGCGGAGACGGGCTATATCTGGGAACAGTACAATGACAGTACAGGGAGGGGCCAAGGAAGCCATCCCTTCACCGGTTGGTCAGCGCTGACCGTCTTAATGATGGCGGAACAGTACTGATAATGAAGTTCTCATCTCACTGTTGTGTTTTTTGTGTGTCAAGTTCGGTGCCATTGTTTTCTTCACTCATCTGCCCTCAAGTCTCATCACTATTATTTTCTTCGCAATTGACAGTTTAGAATACCGCGAGGAAATTCAATGTAAAAAAAAAAAAAAACAATCAATTAATGTTATTCAACTTTTGTAGAGCTTTGTACAAATGTTATTGTCAACAGCTTAGGCAAGACTGTTGTTTGAATAGGCCACCTTTTTCTCAATGATGTTCCCAAGTGCCACCTGAGAGCCGACAGAGAGCAATATTATTCAGTGCGTATAACTTACTAGCAAGGTTGCATTTTTGGACTTTTACAGAAGTTTTCTCCGAAGAAATTGTTTTTAGAGCTGAAATTTTCCAGGGAAAACCTTGACGCACTTGAGGTCGACCTCAACTTTATTTTTGCCCCCAAAGCTTCTACTTTCAAACGAAGACACATGCTGTATTTTCTCCTGCCGATTTCTTTGATGGACGAGGCACAGATCCAGGGCACCTCCATTAGCAGCAGGTGATAGGAGTTAACGTGATTCACGTTGTAGTATTGGTTTGTGATATGATGGGTGAGAAAAATGAACAAACAATAAAAATGCTTCGGATGTGTTTTTTTGTGATTGTAGTAGTTCTTAATTGATCCCCATGGGGAAATTGCTTTCTAATATATTTCCTCTATACCCTTCATCATGGTATTGTTAGGATCCTTTGATCTTTATAAATAATTAAAGGTGGGGTAGATAGTTTGATGTCAACAAGGCCTCCGATTGGTCATCTTTTTCAAAAGAACCTGCCCCTCCCTCCTGTCAATAATGATGTAGTCCCACCCTCCAAACATGACTGGTACAGTAGGTGTGGCGAGATAGACCCCCTGATTGGTCAATACATTCGGGCGCGGTGCATTCTTTGAATCTAAAATACAGAGGCAGCGGTAAACACGGAGATCCAAGTTTATTCTCAGAGCACTTCTGTTACTGCTAGCTGAAAGGATATTATGCTAATTTTACCGAATAAAGCCAAAAGCAAACTACCTATCCCACCTTTAATCTGTAGGTGCATTGAAAAAAAGATATATTTGTTTATGTGTAAACCATCTTTAAAGATCATTTCTACCTTCCAGAGTGATTATCAATGCTGGTTGAGCCATTTGTTATGTTCCTGCCCCTCAGCTGTGGCGTCTGTCCTTTTGTCCGGAACGTAGCAGCGTCTCTACGTGCCCTCGCGGTCCTTCGCCGAGCCCTGCTCCTTTTGTCCGGCCGCTCGCACGAAGGACAGTGGCTGACGTCAATCCGCCGTCTGTCATTGTTTCTGCGCTGCCCGGTTACCATGGCGAAGCGTCGTCGCGAGGGCCCCCGTTCTAAATTGGATGAGATGGAGAGTGGCTCGGGGGAGCGCGGATGTCAACTTCTTTTCACACTCTGATACGTACTGTATGAACATGCACACAGATACAGGGTCATAGTGTTTCAATTTTTATTTATACTCCAGCAACCCAGTCGACATGCCATCTCAATGCGCCGATGCTGGTTTTCCGGCTTTCTTGACCCTTGGCGCCAACCTCTATCTTCTTGTGTGAGTCTTGTTTGAATAGACTTGTAGTTCAAGGCTGTTCTTGGCACCGTAAGGTTGCTGAACTATAAATAGGGGCTGAGCTGAGCCAGGAAGCAGAGCTGCTGCAGTCTGGCTGTTAAGAGCAGAGATTGCAGAATGGCGAGAAGCAGGAGTTCTCCGCATCGCTCCCTTTGCCATCTATGACCTTAGAACGTGTTCAATGCTAATAAATGTGTTGTCGTTGATTAGTGCTGATGGAAGCTGTTGATTTCAGAACCGTGTTTGCGTCTTGTAGTTTTGTCAATGGAGAGCATGGCCGCTGGTCTGAAGTTTCAGTCCAGAGACTAGTCGAGATGTTTGTGCGGCGAGTCTGGCGTGTCTCTCCGTCTCATCCGAGGGAGACGTGTCAGAGCCACAGGGGGCAGGAGCAGGCACAGGTCTCCGCTCAGGGGCCGCCCTCGGGGGGACTACAGGGCCTGCGTTTGACCGTCTGACCTGTTACAGCCCACCATTACAGGACGGGACTAGAGTGAGAGAGATATATTATACAAGCCTCTTCCTCCCTCCCTTTCCCTCTCTCTTCCTCTCTCTCTCTCTCACAGGAAATGTAATCCGCGTCGCCCTCTCAAAGCGACCGCAGTCGCAAAAATGCATTTATTCCTTTGAAGAGCACGTCCGATCTGTGTGACTAAAGCACTCGCCGCGCAATGCATCCCCCCCCCCCCCCCCCCTCGCCCAAGACCCCTTTTCCATGGTGAATGGGATAATAGCCAGACAGCATCGGCGCTAACTAATGCGACTGCATAAGCAGATGAGTCAGATGGCGGCCCTCATTGCAGTTGCATCGTTTCTCGTTCGAGTCGGCTCCCTACGATCCGAATGAAACGCTGAATATTTGCGACTGGCCAGTCGGCGGCCACGGAAAGAGCCAATGAGGCGTTGCGACTCACAACGGGCAGCGTGGTAGGGACTGAGTCTGGGTCCAGCGTATGTAAACGATGGGTCGGCTTTTTGGCCTAGTCTACAACTAAGAAGCCCTTTCAATGGAGTCTCCATGAACATGTACACTGAATTCATGTACACTGGCCCTGCCAAATAAACCAAAAAACAACACAAAATATCATCTTAGATTTTATAAATATCTTAGTCGAGGCCTGAGCTCGGACTGTGTCTAGAAAACTGGCCCAAAGAGTCAATTAAAGGTCCCCTATTATAGAAAAACTCACTTTTTCCAATGCTTGTGCACATTTGGGTCTCTGATGGGCCTACTAGCACACAAACTGTCAAAATAAGTGTATAAGATCAATTTGGCCAGGCAAATTCTGGAAATGTGATTCAACAAGCTTTTTTCTTTTAAAAGCTGGAGAAAAAAAAGTCAACTAGCCATTCAGAAACGTCCTACTGCATTTGCATGATTTGAACTTTTGGGTGTGCACTGTTTTGCTACGGTTTCCGGGATGAACGACACATTTTCTCTGTTATCCAAACAGCATGGTGTTCCAGCGCACCACTGTTTCCGTTTCAACAAACGTTTTCTCACGTTTTTTCCGGGGCTGAACTCACCCCTGGAGGGCCAGAGTGGGGGTGGAGAGCAGCAGCTCATTTGCATTTAAGGCCCATCCAGAATAGGACTGAAATAGAGGGGCATACATACACGCTAGAATGTTTAACCTGAGTAGTATTTTCAACAAAAATATTCAAAAACGGTTTTGGGGACCCCAGAGACCTATATTAACTTGTTGAAAAGTATTATAATAATGGACTTTTAACAGTAAGATAGAAGGGACATCTTGAAGAGTGTCAGTGAAGTAGCCTATAATGGTGGCTGGATATAGTCTCCTTTCAACACAGTCTGCTCTCCGTCCTCAGAGTCGCAATTACTGGCAAACTGTGCTAGAGGGAGCTAATTAATAACGCATCTGAAGTTGGAGAAAGCCTTTTTGAATACAACTCAACTCTCAATGGTTGAAGTGCTGAACAGTAAAAAGCGGCATAAGTGGATAATTACATTAATGGATCAATTTCAGTGAGATGTGCCAGGGAAAGGAGTATTACTTAAGTAATCATTGTGCATATTATGGCTTGTTCATTGCCTCCTGCAAATACTGGCTGCAGACGTAACATATTCTCCAGGTTTCCAGAAGGTTGTCAGACGCTTTGTCTTGGGGCGATGTGATAATGTTGGGGGAATCTCCTATAACGCTCTGCTGACATAGTGTTGTACACTTTAATTGCAGAGGCCGTCAGAAACCCCTCTATGAACTCATGCTATGACGTTGGGTTTTTGTTTGTGTGTGTGTGTGTGTGTGTGTATATTCCTCGAGCCTTGCGGCTAAGCATGTGCTCACTATGCATCATCACATATCTCCCCTTGGCGGAAGCTCGTTAGCTCGCCGCGCCGTGATGTCAACCGAGCCGCGCTGGCGCCGCGGGGCCGGCTTCCCGGCGGTGGCGCTCCGTGGATGACATCACCCCTCTCCCAGGGGAGCCCGTCCGTCTAGTTTGACGGAGGCACGAGCGCCAAGCGTGTCCCTACGTTGGCGACGGCGAAACCACATCCGTTCCCCCCCCGCCTCCCTCCAGGTCACGCCGGCGCCGACCCTCCGCCATCTCTGCCCGCCGTGCCTCGCTGGCAGGCCTTTCATCTCAGGGCAGTGCGCCCCGTGTGGCCCCAGAGCCCTGTCACCCAACGTTCCAGCACCCAGACTGCTACAATTAGCCTCTCTCTCTTGCTCTCTGCATATATATGTGTGTGTGTGTGTATGTGTATGTGTGTGTGTGTTATGTAAGCCTAGTGGTTGCTATATAAATAGGTTCACCCAGGATCTTTTGTCTTTACCTCCTCTCCCAGCCCAACAGTTTTATTTCTGGAGAGAGAGAGAGAGAGAGAGAGAGAGAGACATGTAAAGCCAGTAGCCATGCAGAGCCGCTCGTTTCCATAGTTACTTTTGTTAGCTGCGAGCTCTTCGCATTCTTCGCCTGTTTTCTCCGAGGCGTCCAGAGGACTGCCGGTTATTTGTTTGAACCGGCTCGTATTTTCTCTGACAGTCACCCGGCACCCAGCAAGGTGACGGGAGTCAGTGGATGTTTTTGCTCCATACCTTCCAGGGGCCAACCTTCACAGCACATTTTTTCCCTCAGACGAGCGATGTGCGTTCATCGAATTAAGAGTCAAACTGGCAATTTAAAATCACACGGGGCCGAAGAGCATTGACAATTGAGATTGTTCTAATACTAATACCTGTTAACACCACTTCCTTCAACCGATAGGCTATTTCACGTCAAGGCTCCGGGGAGGGGCGCACTTATACGGTCGCTACAGCTGTCGCATCTCCGAGAAACCCACGTACTCCTCCGGGAGTTGCGGTCAGCCGCTGCCGCCCGTGTCCGGCGCTGGGCTTGAGAGCAGTCCGTATCTCCGGAGGAAAACCCAGCGCACACTGCCCCCGCGGCAGAGATTTCCTCATGCGTGGGGGGGGGTGGGGGGGTCGGAGGGCCCACCTGCCGAGGCCCTCTCTCCACAGTCACGATGGGCGAGGGAGGAGGAGGGCAGGCCGGGGGAGCTGAAGGGAAACCTTGGCGCCAACACCACCATCACCAACACCACCAGCACCATCACCACCACCACCAACACCACCATCACCAACACCACCAACACCACCATCACCACCACCAACACCACCACCACCAACACCACCATCACCACCACCACCACCACCACCACCACCATCACCACCACCACCATCACCACCACCACCAACACCACCACCACCATCACCACCACCACCATCACCACCATCACCACCATCACCACCACCACCATCACCACCACCACCATCACCACCATCACCACCACCACCATCACCATCACCACCATCACCACCACCACCACCATCACCATCACCATCACCATCACCACCACCACCATCACCACCACCACCACCATCACCACCACCACCATCACCACCATCACCACCACCATCACCATCACCACCATCACCACCATCACCACCACCATCACCATCACCACCATCACCACCATCACCACCACCACCATCACCACCACCACCATCACCACCACCACCATCACCACCACCACCACCACCACCACCACCACCACCACCACCACCACCACCATCACCACCACCACCATCACCACCACCACCATCACCACCACCACCATCACCATCACCATCACCATCACCACCATCACCACCACCACCATCACCACCACCACCATCACCACCAACACCACCACCATCACCACCATCACCACCACCAGCAGCCGCAGCGGTGGCAGTGGGGCCCGGTACCGGGCTTCCCTAACGCACTCCCACACGCAGCTCAGAGACAGAGGATCACTTCAGGAGCAGAACCACCACGCTTCCGCTCTCCCTCCCTCTCTCTCTCCCTCTCTCTCCCTCTCTCTCTCTCTCTCTCTCTCTCCCTCTCTCTCCCTCTCTCTCTCTCTCTCTCTCTCTCCCTCTACCTCTCTCTCCACCTCTCCCTCTCTCTACCTCTCTCTCTCCCTCTCTCTCCCTCTCCCTCTCTACCTCTCTCTCTCTCCACTCTCTCCCTCTCCGCTGCCCCGCTGTTTGAATTATGGTGTATGTAGCCATGCGTGGCCCGACGAGAGAGAGAAGGAGAGAGGGAGGAAGAAAGAAGGAGAGAGAGGGAGAGAGAGAAGGAGAGAGGGAGGGAAAGAGAAGGAGATGGAAGAAGAAGAAAAAAAACTTGGCAGCTGAGGCGAGCATCTTGTATTTATAGCGAGTCGTGTTTCCGGCAGAGGTTCCTCCAGTGTTAGCACTTCCAATCCGTTTTTGCGCTCTCTTCAGAAGCCCTATTGTATCCCAGGCTTAGAAGATGTTCCCTCTCTGCTGCCTGGGGGGGGGGGGGGAATGTGGGACCATGTTGTCAGAAATGTGATTGGGGTAGGGGGGCATTCTGGATCGCTCCCAGCTGTTGTACCACCCTGGCATTCATGGGCTCTCTCCAACCCATGCTGTATCCGGGGGAATTCAGTTGCATGTGTGGAAACAGCAGAGGCTCTCAAAGCTGAATTCATATACAGTGTGATAGATCTGCATGTCATTATGCATACGGAGGGAGATAGGAGAGCCAGCTAGTATTCCCTGCAGTCTGCCCACATTAGATTACCATTAATAACGGTACCGTATGGAACCGTAAAGGGTCCGTGGTTCTCCCCGTCACCATGGGAGATCCTTCTGGAGAACCTTTGGAGAATCCCTTTGGGTTCCAGTTGGAGCGATTTCATCAACGTTCAAGGTTGTAATTGGAAGCAGTACGCCGAGAAAAGATTCTGGCCCAAAAAAATTGTTTTCCAGAGGATTCTCCCACAGGGATCTGAATAATCTCAATCTGAATCTTAGATCCCCCCCACATTTTCTAAGAGTGTTATGACCTCATATATGTAGGTTTCATGTAACCTGGGAACTAACTGTTGGAAAATGTTTGGAAAAGGGCAGCCACTTTCATAAATACTTGGCAGGTGATTGGATGAACCATCTGTCTATCACCGTCTATCACGCGCTAACTTAAAACCACTCCTCGCTATTGTCACCTAAACCTGCCCAGCTTAACTGTTTGTATTTCCTCTCAAACGGTGATTGGCTAGATCGTTTTCCGATCCGACACAAACGGATCTTTATGGAGAGTATCCAGACTGACTTGCGATTGAAACTCGCAAGAGATCTCGAATACAGCTTTCACTAAGCTTCCTGCCTGTCACCTTTCTTAAGTAATAGTATATAAAAGTTTCCAAATGTTATTTTCGCCAGCATTGCTGTAGTGATGATGGTGATTTCAAACCAACATCTTTATAATTTAATGGAATGCTGTTTTAAAGGCCCACAGCTCCACAGTATTGCATGAGATCGTTATTCTCCGTATCTCCACAAGGAATAAATAATGAAGTAATCACATCATATTATGAAAACATGGGCACTTCCAAGTAAGATTCAGTTCATCTTCATCTTAAAGGTGGACTCATTCAGGCCATGGGCCCGGGAACGTATCCTTTCATGATGGCACCGTTTCATTCTCGAGACGTAGCTAAGGCTTTGAACCTCTTTGGAGTCAACATCCTTGTTAAAATGCACATGCCGCCACGTCTTGTTACAAACTACATTATGACTTTCTATGAGGGGGAATCAGAGAGTTTTTTTTTTTTACTCAGAGCACTTTTAATACAATAAAATACACCCATGCTTTCATTAAGTTTCTCGGGTACCGCGTCACCCCTGTGCAATAATGTCAGTGAGTGCTAACATTATATAAAGCCATTACTTAGCCCCGTGGTATTTTGCGGAGGAGAGAGGTTACCGGCACTCTGCAGTTATCATAACAGCGTCTCGTCGATCTGAACCCTGTGTGATCAGATCCGTTTTAATAGACTCAGGATTACTTGGAAGGCATCTCCCCGAGACGAAACATTTCGGGGTCTAGAATTAGAGCGTATATCACTGAGGTGAAAACGATTTGTTCCGGAGAATGTCAAAGCCGCTCTGGTTGACGAGCTATTATCATAACTTAAAAAGAGGATGGGGAGTGCTTCTGCTTATGCAGTTATGGCAACGATTTCCTGGAATATTCTCTAATCGTTGTCATCTGTGTGCTGGGGGAACAACGTGGTGCCTAACATTTTAGATAATATGCAATTCTGAAGTGAGACCATTTGCATGTTGACTGGCTCCATACGCAGTCCTAGGAAAGGGGTATTTGGACATTTTCTTAGACGAAAATTTTTTTTTTTTATAAAGCAGACTGGGCTGTCAGATGATAGGCGAATGGCCGGCTTACAATGCAGTGGAGAGCACACTGAAATTCGAGGGCAACAAAAAAAAGTCGATAGGCTCTGCAATCCGCGATTGTGCCGCGGAGCGCGCTTGTCCGGGAGGTTCAGCACCATGGACAGCGCGGGAGAGGATTTGAGCGCCTGAGACCTGGTTATACGCACTAGGCCCATTCCTCTGCGTATCTAGCTTATCCAGCGAATCGAGTGTAAAGAAAGGGGGCTTCTTGTCACTTCAGTCACTATAGCCTAGCCTGTCCCTAATAATCAATAGGTAGGTAGACTACCTTTAATGTTTTATTCGACAACTTTAACTACCGAATGACCCACGCAGTTCTATGTGACTACGAGCTACAGTTTGACCCCAGGCAGCAACAGATGTGCAAGCCGAAAATAAAATTCCGTTTGGTTTGAAATGTCAGAACGTGAACAGCTGGGTTCGACCACTGAACACCGCGGGGGCCGTATTGACTCAGCACACCTGAAAGGCCAGGGCGTTCATCAGAGGTAAGGGTTTCTAGTTATCCACTGATCAGTCGGCGGGCAGGTTTGTCCAGGAAAGGAAGTGATTGACTGAAAACAGCTGAGTGTCGAGCGCGGGGAAGCTTTATGCAATTGCCAGCAGGAAGGAGCCTTCCGAAAGTCACATTTCTACTCTGAAAGCAGGGGCTATCTCTGCCTGTCGCCCACACAGTGTGACACGGTATCAAATTGATCGAGTTTGAAGTAGCCTAGACTATAGGAGCTCTAGCCTACTAGAAAAGGCATGGAGTGGATTCATAGACGATGATTGTGTCGGAGAACAGAATCTTTGTAAAGCGGGGAAGTTTATTCTGCTGAACAGGCCCACCCATGAAGCTCGCTGAATAGCCTACATGTAGTAGGCTAGTTTTTACATAACCGGAATGGTCGGCACCATGCACAGAGCCTCTGTCTTCAATAAACACGTCTATAACCCTGTTGTGCAGCAACATATTTATGGACTACTACACAATTATTTCAAGTTATGCATGCTGATAGAAATCGTCGAGAAGAAAATAAGTTCAAGATTGAGGCGTTTTCTTTGACTTTTTGGGACGTTTTATCGTCGTTTTGTTATCAGTGAGTATGACCATGTTCTCGAATGGCATCTATTAATAGTATGATCGTATACTAATGTGTAACTGCACTCCCCAGACATAGAAACATGTTTTGTAATTTAAGTCGATCGTTAATTCCCAAATAGATGTATTGGTGGTTGTGTCTCTTCCTCAAGGATCGAAGCGACTTGTTGCAACGTCAGAATCGCAACTCGCCTTTTTTGGGGAAGCCCGTCACATCCTCTTACCATGTATGGGCATTAAGTTTACACGCAGCGGGGAATCCTCTCACTGGAGGTGATGAATGGGGAGGAGGGCCGAGCGAGCCAGCAAAGTGTATATAAGGAGAGAGAGGGGAAACCGCTGGTGTGAAATCTACAGCAACAGATAGCAGGAGAACTGCGAACCGAGACGCAATTATCTGGACAAAAAGGAATCCTGAATTATTGACACCTTCCCCCCCCCCTCAAACGACCTTCTTTTCGCGGATAATTAACGAGACCGTTCATCTGAGGAGAAAGGACACATCATTTGCAATTTGGCGTTTGTTTTTTTTAACCTTCACTTTCCTGGATTGACGGACTCTAAGGTCGCCATCATGCTGAACAACATGGATTTGAATTCCAAAGAGTCGTACTATCCTCAGTTTGAGAATTGTCCCAGTTCTTCCTTGGGGATGGAGAACAGCGCACGGAAAAATAACTCGGAGATGTTTGCGGACGCCGAGAGAGGAGCACCTTCCCAGTTTACCCACGGTGAGTTGCGCTACTGCTGCAACGCAGTATATATATCGTTGAGCCTATGCATGCACCGTTATTCACCGTTAGCAAATTAAAAGAAGTTGCTCTTCATATATCGAAACACACTGTTGTTTTAGCAGATAGGCCTATAATATCCGTCTGCGTGCAGAATGCACATCGCATGCATGCTTATGTAACTCTTTGACTTCGTGTGCACTGATGGTACGCAAGTGCTAATTCTGTTTTCCCCTCTTCCACTCTGTCAGACGGAGCACCTGTTAACCTCAAAACAGAAGACGCCAACTCGGATTTTGCCTTCAACCCGTGCGAGGGCCCCAAAGACTCCCACGCCCCTTCCACCCTCGCATATTCCGGCAGCTTCTACGTCGAGGCGTCGCAGGGGGGCACGTGCAGCACGGAGACCCTGCTCAACATGATCACGGAGATCGTGGGCATCTCCACGCTGCCCACCTCCGGGGTCCAGCAGAGCGCCAGGGCCACCTCCTCCTATGCGCCTCCCGCGCTGGTGGAGAGCGGCGGCGGCGTCCGCGGGGGTTTCGGCGACGCGGGGCCCCCGAGGCAGTCGTCTGCCTGCTCGGTAGGCGGCGCCACCCCGCCCCTGTACTCCCCCGAGCGGACCTGCCCCGGCTACCCCGATGCCCAGGCAGCGGCGGCGGGGCAGACGCGTGACCCGGCCTCCTCCTCCTCCTCCCCCCCCCGGGCGAGCTTCGCCTCCCCCCGGCGCGCGGCGAGCCACAAGGTGGCGGAGCCGCAGCCGGAGGCCGCGTCCTTCCCCGTGGTGGTCAAGAACGAGTTCGAGAGCAGCTGCTACGAGTGGGGCGCGTTCGGCAAGTCCGACTCGTACATGGAAACGGGCTTCCAGTCGGAGACTTTCCCCATGTCCAGCGACTTCCCCCCGGATCAGCAGGTGGACGTAAAGCAGCTGCTGGACTCGTTCTCCCCCATGTGTCCCAATCCGGAGATGGAGTTCAAACTCGAGGGGGGGATTAAACAGGAGCAGTGTTTCTCGGACACGTGCTCCCAGAGTTACTCCAGTCCCCTCTACACCAACTACCCCGGCCCAGCCATGGACCTCTCGTCCAGCAACCTGCTGAAGCCCGCCATATTCCCCAACATCGACCTTCAGCCGTTGTCAAACCAGTGCGACTCGCCGTACGCCTCGTCCGCCCTTCCCAGCACCATAGACTCCTTGCTTTATTCGTCCTTGTTGCCGGACTCCTTCCCCCCCCAGGGTCACGGGCGCGCTCAGAAGCCGCCCCGCGCCCGGAAGCCCCCCGCCTCCTCCGGCCACCCGGCCAAGGAGAAGCCGTTCACCTGCCCCATGGAGAACTGCGACCGGCGCTTCTCGCGCTCCGACGAGCTCAACCGGCACATCCGCATCCACACGGGCCACAAGCCCTTCCAGTGCCGCATCTGCCTGCGCAGCTTCAGCCGCAGCGACCACCTGACCACGCACACGCGCACCCACACGGGCGAGAAGCCCTTCTCCTGCGACGTGTGCGGCAAGCGCTTCGCCCGCAGCGACGAGAGGAAGCGGCACGGCCGCGTGCACCTGAAGCAGCGGGAGAAGGCGGAGCCGAGGCCGCCGGCGGCGGGCGCGTGGCCGTTCGCGCTGCCCGAGGGGGTGTGAGGCGGCGGCGGCGGCGGCGTTCCGTCGGGCGCACGTGTGTGTGGGGGGGGGCGTACGCCACATTCAAATCTTTCCGTCTTGGAAGATTCAAGCTTTTTGTGAACCAGTGAATTGCCGGAGACGAGTTGATGTCTCAACGTTTGAGGTGTGACTTGTTGTCTTTCGGCCGGGTGGATGGAACTTAAGAGGCACAGAATGCTGAAAAGGGGGCCGATTTGAAAAGGGTTTGCTGTTTCGACCCTGGCATACGGCTATACTGACTTTCTATGCAAAATGCATACATTGATTGTAAAACCCTAGCGAGGTGATAGTTCCACTGAAACAATCAACAGATTTGGTACTTTGAAACCAAACCTTTATACGGCAGCGTGGCGTGAATGCAGCTCAGCACCTTTTCAACTGAACAGCTCCAACCTCGACAACCAACTGCACTGGAAAGCTGGGCTGTATTGCACTTAAAGACATCTTCTTTCCACTCAAAGGTCTTATATTTTATGCTTCAGAGGCTTTTATATATCATTAAACGGCAACCAGTCAGACTATGGTTCTTAAAATGCATGCTAGTGTGAATTTATCATAGGCCACAACGACTGAGACGAGCCACATTTTATGACATGATTGTATCTCCTATTCTTGGCACCTAAACTTGTCTATTCGTGCCAGGGTTTGATTTTGTTTTGTTTTGCTGTATGTATTATCTTGATTGGTCCCTGTGTTGTAAGAAAAATGGTAGAATTATTGCATTGTGAAAGCTATACCATACATGGAAAATAAATATATTTGTATGACTGTAACTTTGTATTTTTATAACTATACATAGCACTGTTAACGTTCAGTTGTTACAGTGGAAACACATTCTTAAACCTTCTCACAATGTTTCTAGAGGGGTATTTGAGGGCTGGCAGTGAGTAGGAATAGGCCACCTGATGGTATGAAGGCGAAAAATATCATGTAATGTGGTCTGATTCTGATAATGACTGTAATATTACACCTGTTGTAGTATGTCACTTACACATGA
Source organism: Borostomias antarcticus (assembly GCF_949987555.1). Lineage (NCBI taxonomy): Eukaryota > Metazoa > Chordata > Actinopteri > Stomiiformes > Stomiidae > Borostomias > Borostomias antarcticus. The sequence goes on from NC_140253.1 coordinate 5,132,400, forward strand.
CTTGTGTGTATGATGTGTGATCACGCTAGAATCCACTGGCACCACACACAAATTGCTGTTGAGTAATCAGGTAGCACACATTGCTGCGAGTTTCTGTCATTTTTACCTTGGGAGATGATCCAGTCCCAGATTTGAGGCACTGCTGGTCTTCACTTAAGCAAAAACAATGCTTAGGAGTCAGTGAATTGCAAAAAAATAAAATAAAAAAATATAAGAAAATTGTTTGAACTCGCCTTAAGTTATATTAACTGCCTGGGTATGAATTTTGTATATACATACACGAAAGGTTTATACAAAGTACTTTCAATGAATATTGATGTTGTTATTTTTATGAAAAATGTTTATGAATAAAATGTTTGGATTTCTGGAAACATTGCAGTGAGTCTTCTGTGCAATAGCTTTCTAAACGAAAGCTTTACTTAAAATCTTATATATATCCTTCCTCAAGGCAGTCATGTCGGTGACTAGTAGTGAGTATATTCCTGAAATAAACCAGGGCACCTGTTTGGCCAGATAGTGTAGTCCTAACATTAGATGGTTCCACAAGATGACTCACACGTCTTTTCACTGCAATGCATTAAAGTGAGAACCCTATTACTCAGTGCTGAGGCTCTGGATTCCCCTGACACAGAAGATCACTCTCCATGGGTCGTGCAATGTGGAGTGCACATCCCAATCAACAGACCGTATTTATCCCACAATAGCACCTCCCGATGAACACCCTTAACCTTCATGACATGCATTCAACAATAGCTGCCTATGTTCCTCAGCCCAGCTTATAGACGGCTCTGAAATGTTCCTTTTGCCATGCAGTTCATTCTTTAGCCATCGATTCATTGTCTCAATTGTGTTGGTGAATGTTGTTGTTTTTTTCTCTTCCTTCTATTCTCTTTATGATCAGGTAGTATTGCGATTTTGCATTCCTCTCTTCCTTCTGCTGTCACCTGTTGTCAAAACTCCCTTGTGTTATTACTGTTAACGACACATGATTATTTCATTAATCATCACCGTGGAAACATCTGGTTCACTGCTTCCTTCCTTAATTCTTCAATTGAGCCACACATGGATATCATCTGGACATGGATATCATCTGGACATGGATATCATCTGTACGGCTACATTTGCTGTACGACTGTTATCTTCCAGTGAGGAAAGTCTTTCAATCCAGTTGTCTTTTGTCTCTGATAAACAGAAATCCCTTTGGAAACACACTTTCTGTCAGACATCAGACGTACGTCTGTCATGCGTTCACAAGCCTGACGCTCATCAGTGAGTCACTTTCAGAGGGACAACCTGATGACGCCATGGGAGCGAATGTGTTTTTCCAAAGTATGTCTCTCTCTCTCACTTTTCAATGCTCGTTTCAAACGACGATTGAACAGGATTGCACGGTGCAGCTGCTTGGAGTGTGCGCGTGGCACACAGTGCACGATATCGAGTGCCATGCTGTCAGTGTCGGGCGCCAGGTACAGTAGCTTGAGTCTTGCGAGGAGAGAGACGAGCGCCACGTCCCGCCCTGCTCTCTGTGACTTTTTGTGACTGCCGTCTGTGTCCCCACCCGCGGTCTTGCCGAGCAACGGGCGCCTGTCACTCTCCTGCGCCCTGGTCCCTCTCTAGTTCCTCTCTAGTCCCCCTCTAGTCCCTCTCTAGTCCCTGTCTAGTTCCCCTCTAGTCCCTCTCTAGTTCCCCTCTAGTCCCTCTCTAGTCCCTCTCTAGTCCCCCTCTAGTCCCTCTCTAGTCCCCCTCTAGTCCCTCTCTAGTCCCTCTCTAGTCCCTGTCTAGTCCCCCTCTAGTCCCTGTCTAGTCCCCCTCTAGTCCCTCTCTAGTCCCCCTCTAGTCCCTGTCTAGTCCCCCTCTAGTCCCTCTCTAGTCCCCCTCTAGTCCCTCTCTAGTCCCCCTCTAGTCCCTCTCTAGTTCCCCTCTAGTCCCTCTCAGAGTCCCCCTCTAGTCCCTCTCTAGTCCCCCTCTAGTCCCTCTCTAGTCCCCCTCTAGTCCCTCTCAGAGTCCCCCTCTAGTCCCTCTCTAGTCCCTGTCTAGTTCCCCTCTAGTCCCTCTCTAGTCCCCCTCTAGTCCCTGTCTAGTTCCCCTCTAGTCCCTCTCTAGTCCCCCTCTAGTCCCTGTCTAGTTCCCCTCTAGTCCCTCTCAGAGTCCCTCTCTAGTCCCCCTCTAGTCCCTCTCTAGTTCCCCTCTAGTCCCTCTCTAGTCCCCCTCTAGTCCCTGTCTAGTTCCCCTCTAGTCCCTCTCTAGTTCCCCTCTAGTCCCTCTCTAGTCCCCCTCTAGTCCCTGTCTAGTTCCCCTCTAGTCCCTCTCTAGTCCCTCTCAGAGTCCCCCTCTAGTCCCTCTCTAGTCCCTGTCTAGTTCCCCTCTAGTCCTTCTCAGAGTCCCCCTCTAGTCCCTGTCTAGTTCCCCTCTAGTCCCTCTCCAGTCCCCCTCTAGTCCCTCTCTAGTTCCCCTCTAGTCCCTCTCTAGTCCCCATCTAGTCCCTGTCTAGTCCCCTTGAAATATCTCCCCTCTAGCTCCCTTCAGAACCCCCCCCTCTCCCCAGTGTCTCTGTGTTTGTGTTCTTGTTGATTCCGTTAACCCTTCACTCCCGGCCCTTGTGTGTCTGTGTTAGTGTCTGTGATTGCCTGCACCTGTGTCTGGTTATGCTTTTGCCCCACCCGTACCTCCTACACTGCCTAGCCCCTTCACACACGGCCCCGGTTCCTTTGTCCTCTGTCGGCTCACGGTTCGTCTTGTGTGCTCTTAGAGTCCCTGGTTATTTTTCCCGGTTGGATTTTCCATGCTCTTGATTTGGATGACATCCCCACCGTCCGCCTCCCACATCCTGCGTTCGGGTACCTACCTGCGCCCCCTCCCACGCACCTCCCATGCACGGCGGGGAGGAGGAGAGGTCCCCCCCCGCCAGTCACCGATCACCAGGAGATCTTACTCGTCCGCGGCGGCGCCCCTTTTGCAATCTGTCGGCACGGCGCACAGGCGGTCACGCAGGCGGGCGGCGCCAGGGACTCCGGGCTAAGGCGGGACACCCGGGCGCACGTGACGCAGCCGGTTGGCGGAACATCACCGCCCCCCCCTCCCCCCACCCCTCCCCCCACCTTTCGCAACCCACGCCAGTGAGTAAGCGGTTGAGTTACCACAGGCTGACAAAATACAGCACCAGCGCATGAAGCGACACAACACGCCAACACCCACATGGTAGCACGCTGGGTGGCGCATTTCTGTACCAGTACCGTCCCCGTCCTGTCCATGACTTTACACACTATACCAATGATATGCTCCTCCATCATCACCCCCAACAACAACACCGCCGCAGAAACACGCTCGTGGAACATTCAGCCCCCCCCCCACACGTTCAGTTAGCGGCCAACGTTGTCCGGTTGAACAAGGGTGGTTGAGATTTGAATTGCAGAGCTGCGCAGTAACAGTGACCATTATCCAGACTCTTGACGTCTGAAGAGCCGTTGAACTGTTGCCATTGATGGAATCTGGCATTGAGGAGCTCAGAAGGAAAATTTGCATACTGGAAAATGGCTCCCGCTCCCTGTGACTGCTCTGCAGCTTCAACTTTTTTACCGGCGGTGTTGTCTTGACAGGGACTGCACTTGGCACGTCACATGCCTCTCGATCAGATAGACGCATTAAAATAAGGCACACACACACATACACACACCTTTTGAGTAAAGACGACGATTCAACAAACTTCTCCTCCTTTGACTGACATTTATGGAGCTTTGACTCACCGCGCCTGTTAATAATTACCGAGGCCGTTAAGAGCTTGTGTCGGAGGGGCTCCTGACCCTCTGATAGGACCTGTGTTTTCTCAGAGTGGGCTCCGGCGGCCGTAAATGACAACTAATCGAGTCAATCACACCCCGCCTGTCTGTTCTGCGAAATGCAGAGTTAACGCGGAGGTCAAACGAGAACAGGGCCCATCAGGAGCACTCCCCGCCGTTGCGCGCGCGCGTGTGTGTGTGTGTGCACGCACGCATGGGCCGTTGCTAGCGACTGACGCATGCCAGGTTGTTGGTGGTGAGAAGCACAGCGAGGCTTGTAAACACAGTTTCACACTTTGCACGGTTCCTCCTGTTGTCTCACCCAGTCAATCGGTTGATGCACGATTCCGACTAGATCAATAAATCAACTGGGACTTTGTGTCTGCATGATCCGAACGAGTGTTTTGGCTGTAGGTTAAATAGAAATGCTGTTGTGACGCCCCGAATGAGAGAAGGATTAGACAGGCCTGAGTGTTTCTCAGTGTCAGTGTGGAACGGGAGAGTTCTTTAATATCTTGTGACAGCACTGCGCTATTGGATGTTTGGTCTAGCCTGGAAGCCAGACATCCGCGATACAGTCTGGACTTCGAGCTGCCCAGAACGATTTCAGTGGGTGGGAGTAAGGCTAACGTTACTTGCCTTGACTTGTAACCAAATATTTGCCAAATCCAGTCGGAAGAACGGCAAAAATGTATTTTCCTCTGAGAAACTCCAGTAGAGCATACTCTTGTTCTTGTGTAATTGTTGTTGAGTGTTTCTGTAATAGCACTTAGGGCTGTGTTTATTCTACTTAATTTAATTTAAGTTACCGCCCGTTGCTTCGGGAGACTATTTTGCCAGCGGCCTGCATTTAATTTTCACACATCAACTACGGGAACCAATCAGTGGCTGCTTCCCCATGGGGGGGGTCAGAACCGCAGTCAGAATGGAGTCCCTGATTGGCCCGTTTATTTAGTCATTTCTGGAAATCAATGTTGATGGGGAGAAGTCCAGACTTGTCCGTGGAGAGCAGAATGTGAGCTCACATGATCAGGATGGCGACGCAAGGCTATGTTTGGATCTACCACAACCCACATTTCCACGTGTTTGACGGATTGTTCTTCAAGCAAAAAAAACTCTACAGGTCGATCGACCAGTAATCGCCTGTACCTCAGCCTCTGTGCCGGCCAGGGTATCCACCTCTGTGGCGTTGAACGAGTTAAAGGGACGTCTGTCCGTCGCCCATCGTAAGAGGGCCTTTGTGTGGCCTCTCCAGACTCTCAAGATCATCCCTCATCCCTCTTGTCCATGCTTGAACTGCAAACATGTCGGTCTCCACAACAATAATCCAATAATCACTCTCCAAACTGCTGCATGAATGTATTTGCTTATATTAGCGGGCTCCGGGCCCTCAGCTCTGCGCTCCAAGCGCATGGCATCAGGGCGCCTCGAGTACCTATTAATAATCACTGTTGTACTTCAGACAGGTCTATATGACCACGCGGACCACGTCCGCATCTGGATTGATCCGTCATGGGGGACGGGGGGGGGGTAATCACCGCGTAATTTCATTCGACGTCTTAAAAAGAGCGCGCGGCGTCGGTGCTCCCAGGCGCCGATCTGTAATCACGGGGTGCATAATCACACGGCGGTAATGGCAATCAGCACCGGTCGGATTTAATTCAGCGGATCGCCCGGCGGCCCGGCGGCGCTCGCGTCGGATCGCTGAAGAAGGGTGTAGGTGTTCTGGAGAGCGGCAGGTGATTAAGAAGGAGAACGGCAGCCCGGGCGAGAAGGAGCTCGTTATGCAAACACCTTAAAGTGGCCTCAAATCTTACCATTGTTCTTGATGCCGAAATTTCTTCATTAATATGGCTGATCAGGCGAGGGGACGCGGCGGCGAGCAGATTGGAGAACTTCGCCGTGCCTTTCTCCCTCCGCCGCCTTTTGCATATTGCCGGTCAGACCTCAGGGGGTCAAGGAGGCCCCGTTCGCCGTTTCGTTCCGGCGCGCTCCGGGCATCTTTATGGTAACTAAGTCAAACGGAGTGGTGCGGGCGCGGGCGAGACGAGCGGGAGAGGTGAACGTCGCATCGGGACGGCGAGTCACTTCAAGGCAATTCAATCAGCCGGCGGGGCGGCGTTCACGGCGCGGCTGTGGCGGGGGAAGGCGGCGTCTCTGGCCCGTCCTTCGACCTCGCTACCGCGAAGTCTTCGCTCCTAGAGCCTCGACGGCGCGCGCGCGGTCCTGCGAGAAAAGAACGCGGCGCTGATTTCTAGAATGTTCCAGGCGTGAACACGGTCTCCCAGTCAGACGGTCGGTCCTGGTGGTTGGAACTCACCAGCCTTCTCGGATATCCGACGCGTCCAACTTGTCCGCCGTTCCGGGGCGGAGTCTCGACAGAGAACAGGCCGCGGTTCTATTTTCATGGCGGTTCTACCTCTTCATTGCGGTTCTACCTCTCCTTCGGTTTCATTTTCTCACCATCTTAGATTGCAAACCCCACCAAAAGAATGAGAAAATACCAAAGGGCGGCGAAGACACGTACGCCGTCGAGACGTGCCACTCCCTCTCTCTTCCTGCTGTCATAGTAGTAAATGCATTTATTACATAGTAGTTACTAGTATTACTATGTAAATACTATGTATACCATGTAAATACTATAGTGTAATTACACTACAAGTCTTGCTTGCTGACTTATAGTGTAGTTACACTATAGTATTTACATGGTATATATAGTATTTACATGGTATATATAGTATTTACATAATTACTAGTAACTACTATGTAATACATGCATTTACTATTATGTAGTTACATAGTAGTTAATGCACACTTAATGTGAGGTGTTACCAGAATTTGTATATAAACATTTAAACTGAACACAACACTTTTCTGACTATTTAGAATTTTGATGCCACACATGACATAAGCTAGCTAACAGCGTTACAATTGCCCCCAACTGTACCACCCATGACACAAGCTACCCTGGTAGCTACAGTAGAAACAACAGAGCTAACAAAAATATCATATGTCAACAGACAACATAACAGTCATCAAAACTAAACAGATTTAAATTCATAGCTATTAAAGGTTAAGACACTATGAGGAAAATACTGTAGTTGAAAATATTTACTTTCATACCTCAAAAATGAATCTTGACAGAAAAACTTTGCTAAGTATGAGATATCAATCTGTTCTTTGGCAGGCAGAGAGGGATCATCACAGAGCATGTGCATACTGAGTTCCCTGGTTCTATCTCATTTCTGATTGGTGTAATTTGAGATGTTACAATTGCCCCTTGTTACAATTGCCCCCGGTCTCCCCTACATCCGCATGTGGTTCAGTCATGACATGACATCCCCTGACTTGGCATGTCCCGCAACACGTGAAAACAATTGCAGTCAAACACGGATGCACACGGATCGCAGTGTCCCCTCGCACAGAACAACACTGCATTTACTGAAAAACCGATTGGAAATGTTCAGACTTCATGATTAAAAATTAAAAATACAACCCCCCCCCCCACCCCCTAAGTCCGTAGTGTCACCATGCGTCCAGCAGGGCTGTGAGTGACTCCCTTTAGAGTTTTGACATTTGCAGCCGCTAGTAATGAGCCGTGTCTTTGACGGCTGTGTCGGAGGGGAGAGCAGGCCGCGTCTCGGGAACGGGAGACGTACTGTGGCCAAGCTCTGGCACTTTCCACTAACGATGCCTCACCCACGGCGAGGCGGCGCCCAGGAGGAGAGAGAAGGGGGAAAAAAAGACATCCACTAAGGGGCGAAGGTTCGGCGTGTCGGCTTGTGTGAGTTTGAGAGGGAGAGGCAGAGAGAGACGGCGAGAGAGAATGTGTGTGTGTGTGTGTGCGTGCGTGCGTGCGGGGGTGGGTGTGTTTGTATGTGCGTGTGTGTGCATGAGTGTATGTGTGTGTGCGTGCGTGCGTGTGTGGGGGTGGGTGTGTTTGTATGTGCGTGCGTCTGCATCCATTGAAAATACCGGTGCTCGAATTCAGAGATGTCCCCCCCTCACACACGTCTGCTTGTCGTACTGCTGTGTGTGTGTATGTGTGTGTGTGTGTGTGCGCGCACACGTGTGATTGTGTGTTTATTTGCATGTGAGTTTCTACTTTTTTGGCATTCAAGAACCCGCGTGCGTGAGATTGCACACTCCCGTGCGCCCCGCATGTGCAAAACACACGTACTGTACGCTTCCCCCTCTGTCACAGGCGAGATGCAGAGGGAGCCTCTGAGAAGAGCCTTCACGCGACGTAAAGACGAGGGCAAAGCGAGTGGGCAGAGCGAGAGCCCGCTCGGGCGCCCACCGTATGCACCCTCGCGCATGCGCGGCCCCCTCCGCTCCTCGCTTTCCTTGTGAACCGTCAAGATCAGTCGGCTGCGCATTATATCTGAGCCGCTCGACATGTACAGTGTGCAAAGCGTAACTACCACTCTCTACGGCTGTTGCTACTGCAGATGTGGCCCAGCAGAGTTGCTTACTTAGCAGTCGTGTCAGGCCCCTGCTTCGTGCCGGTCTAATCCGTGACGGCGATACGCACGCCGGTAATCAGTGATTTGTGACCGTTCTCAAGGGAATTTAGGGTTTAGCCGAATTTATTTGTACGTGTCTCGCGTTCTGTATCGATATCTGTAATGTTCTAATATCTGTCATATTTTAATTAGTAATTCACAGCCTTTTTACAGCGAGGACGTGCGCAACATTATGTCACCCTAACCCCCCACCCCAACCACCTGTCCTTGCCTCTAGGTGCTTGGCTGACTACGGTAGAGCCTCCCTCCATTCAGCCATCCCTCCCTCCATCCCTCCCCCCAAACCTCCATCCATCCAGCCCTCCCTCCCTCCATCCCTCCCCCCAAACCTCCATCCATCCAGCCCTCCCTCCCTCCCTCCCTCCCCCAAACCTCCATCCATCCAGCCCTCCCTCCCTACATCCCTCCCCCCAAACCTCCATCCATCCAACCCTCCCTCCATCTGTCTTGGCCTTTGGCTGGTGATGGATTGTCACTTTCACAAGGGGTGGGGGTGCAAGGGGACTGGTGTGTGTGGGTGTTGGGGGGTGTTGGGGGGGGTCAGGAGAGAGTGACAATGGGTCTGTCCCAATTCAAGGGTTGCATCCTACAGTACCTAGGTCGCAGCCTACGCGGTCTACGTAGGTCACGTCCTTCAGGCCAGGGAGGCCGGATGTAAACGATTTGTGAAATGGGACGGTCTAGCCTACGGAGGATTCCCAACTCGTCATTTTGTTGCCTAGGCAGCCCCAAGCGCGTGCCAAGCGCAACGCGTGCCGGTAGCGCGACCTGTCCTGAGGTAACTTAGCGTGACCTGTCCTGTTGTTATGGAAACACCACAGAAAATGCCTATCTAAATCGTCTATCTAAACTCGTAGATACAGGCGTAATTTGGATAAAGTTTCCACATATTGGGATTCTATGGTGGTACTATCAGGCATGACATTTTATTAAAACCTAATAATATTAACATCAAAGAGGTTTAAACACGTTTTAAAATCCGAGCAATGGCGGCTGGTACAGGAATGACTGTACCGGACCGAAACGCATTCTGGGAGGGAGGCCGCGAAGGATCCATCAGTTGTATCCTTCAAATTCGTCAAAAGTAGGCCGCATTTGTGGGCTGCATTCAGAGGACTCTTCGTAGGCTGAATGAATTGGGACAGCACTTCCCAATTCAGCCTTCAAATCCGGCCTAGATAGGATGCAACCCTTGAATTGGGACAAACCCTATGTTATCACACCTCGGCTCGTGTGACCGCCACTCCCCCCCTTCCGGCTTCTGAAGCTGTCTGCGATCACAACCCCCCCCCCCACCCCCTCCCCCCAGGAGTGTCTGAGGCCTAAAGACACTGTATCCAGCCCCCTCTGACGCTTTTGTCTCTAAACGGGCTTTTCATAGGTATTCCTGGGACCAGTGCTGATTTGTAAATCAAAACGATCTCTTGTGTAGCCCCCCCCCCCACGTCAACTCCCCCCTCAGCAGCGCTGCCAGGGACGGCGTGACAAAGCCAGCGAACACGCCAGCCGCTGGTAATTGCTTCAGCGGCTCAGGAGTTTATGGATGCGAGTCAGGCGCAGAACGAGAAAAGGTGAATCGGGGCAGAGACACAGGCAGGCCGGGGATGGAATCTGTTAGCTGTGCGTGTGTGTGTGTGTGTGTGTGTGTGTGGCGGTGGGGGGGGGGTCTCTGTCTGTGTCGCATGAGGCCCTTTCTTTTTCATGAAAACAAATATCCGCGCGGAAAGAAACGGAGGCGACCTTCTGGAACAGCTGAATAGGGCTGAACGTGGGTCTTGGATTGAGGTTTGCGCGTGCTATAGAGATCATTGTGTTCCAAAGTGAATAGGACCGTTGTCCTATAGAGATCATTGTGTTCCAAAGTGAATAGGACCGTTGTCCAACGAGTAAAGATTGACCGAGAGTTGTTGGAGTTTCTTTGTCTCCGCGGCCGTGCAAGGAGCAAGGTCCGCGCTCCAAGGAAAGGACGCTCTTGAAAGATTTTCCCATTTTCACGGCGTCGGAGGGATCCGCAGCGCCGCCGCCGCCTAAGCGAGGGCGGAAACCGCAGGAGGGACGTCGCTCGTCTCGCCGTCAATCAGCTGTCGGCTGCCACCGGCCCTACTTCCTGTTGACATTAAGCTATCGGTGGGGTGTCCAGGCGGTGTCATGGAGCTCCCTCATAGCCCCCCTCCTGTGTGGGTATTTGGGCATCCGTGGCCCCCACCAACAATCCCTGATTGATCCGTCCTTGGCGCCGTAAACCGTTAATAAACCCGCCTCTGCCCGGTGAAGGGAGACGGACAGCGCCTGGGCTGAGGCGTGGCCTACATTGTTACGGAAGCAAAATGGCCGCCGGCTGCAGGAGGCTGTGTGTAACCATTAACTTGGCGCAGCACACCGGGGCTGGCTGCCCGGCCTGCTACCTGGGTGATGGATCACCCCTCCCCCCCAAGAACTAGGGCTGGCTAACCATTAACCCCATCACCGCCGGCGCCTTAATTCCCCCCCCTCCCCCGGCTCCATTCACTTGCCTCCGTTTCGCTTCGAGGCGAGAAGCGCCACGTCTCGTGCGTGCAAGGGATGAGAACGGGAGCTGGAAGATCGATATGACAACAGATGGACGCGTTTGTTTCCTGTTCCTTCGCGAGGCGAGATCGCTTACGGACTTGTCATTCTATCACGCCGTTCGGAGGCGGTGGGAGGGGTGTGAATGTTGTCGAAGCGAGAAGAATAAGCTGAAGAAAGACAATAGTGAAACAATTAAAGACAATGTTGTCACTCCGAGTCATGTCAGAGTCTGTCATGTTTGTGGCTGTGCAGTTTTATGTGTGGTGTGTAGTTGTTCAGAAATTTTCTTTCATGCGTGTGACGTTTGATGGGAGGATTATATTTGGAACCTGTATTAAATCACCATGTTCACACCAAGCCTGTGTTCTACATAGCATATCTCGAAAAACAACAGACAGGCTCAATAAACCACTCCAATATGTGCAGTGCACACAGTTGTAGTCCCAATATCCTATATCCCCTTGACCACACACTCCATTCCGTGGCTCTGTTCTATTACGTCACTGGGGTGCAGGGGCTCCACCCCTCCCCAGCCTCCGAGAAGGTTAAAAGGGTCACGTTCTCAACGTTTTCCTCCACCCCTATTCACCCCTCCCTCATTACAGAGTCCGCCGGCCTCCACGTCGGCTCCGTCCTGATCCGTAATGGCCGCCGCTTCCCCCACGCGGACGGACTGAAGAGCTTTCATGTCGTCGCCTAAGCGGCGCGCTCCTGTCATTACCGGCTTCAGTGGCGCCACATCAAACGCCGCTCATTATATTCAACGAGGGGGGAAGCGCGGGTTTGCAGCGGGGAGCGGGGCTACAGAGCGACTAAAGAGTTCAAACACCGGCGGAACCTCGTGGTCGTGTCTCCGCGCCTCGCGTTCGGCCGCCTGGCGAGCCACAGGCAGACGGACACCGAAGCCGTCTGCGGAGAACAAAGGCTCGTCGTGGCTACGGAATACGCACGCGGCAGCTAGTTTATCTGACCGTATTGCTTCTACTGCCGTGGATCTAGTATCAAACTGTGAGATTGTGTGCAATGTACCTGTACCTCACAAATACACACATGTAAAAACATTCTGGTTCTCCTTTTGTAATCCAATGTAGGCCTAGCTGCATTACTGGCAACTATCTACTAGGCCACCGCCTAGTATGCAGTATAGTGCTACAGTAGTTACAGAATAGCCTATGTGTGGTGGACACATCGGGCTTGTGTGAAGAAATATGCTACCTAGTAATATCTGCGCCACAAAATGACAACATTTTATCACTGCTTCCAGTGCACTACACTGGAATTTCAGGTCGGGTATGTTAGAGCCTGCACCTTTTCCAGTTTGTTTTTCTCGTTGTAAGTGTAAGTGCAGATTCACTCAAGAGCAATTAGTAGATTAGGGACTGTTATTAACTAGGGCTACATGGTCGCAACACCATTTCTATCACTATAGAAGTAGAATGATAAAGAAAACAAATGTGTGGCCATCAGTACCTGCTTTCATCTGAATGACTCCTATTAATAGATTTTGAGAGCTTTACACCATTTACATAAAAGCCTCTATATATAGCTTAATTCAAGGTAATGTGACATCAGCTTGACGAAGCCCCTGCTCTGGGTTAAACTAACACAATGGCTGTTGAAACTATTAACATGCAAATGAATGCGAAGGCTCAACACCCTGTTGTCATACCTACACTGAAACAGCCCAAATAAGTTCCACTGGAAATGAAAATAAATAAATAAATAAATCATAAGAGGGATACTTGATAAGACATACTCCTGTTACTATGGCAACGTCTATGGCTCAAGCGAAGAACGGAGAGAGGTCTGTATAATAGCTGTCATTGTGATACATGATGGAGGGTGCTTATAGCTTATCAGACCCATATGTTTTTCTACACGGGGAGTGTAGCCATATAGACTAATTTGTTTTGAGCCGGTAGCAATTAGTGAGCTTTGTCTACATTGACACACCAGTTCTATTGATACAGATTGATAGACTGAGGCATTGATGGCATGTGATGTGATGTAGAGAGTATAATAGTAGAAATATTGGATTAGGTATTTAGAGGTATTTTTACAGACATGTAAGCCTTTTGTAACAGCAGACAGAAGCTGGGATTACTAGAAAGGAACCTTCACAGCTCAGCTCAATACAGGGCCAAAACATTCAAGGTGCCACAAAGGAAAAGCCATACTGTAACTGTTGGGGCGGTTTGACACATATGCAACAAAATGTTTTAAAAATAAGTGTTCGGTAGTGTCTGTTTTTGCTGCTCTCTCTTTGATATTGGCACCGATGGGGGCAGAACATCAAAACAACAAAGTCAACCTGAACACAGCCTTATTACCTCAAGTACCAATTATTCACATTAAGTGGGTGAAATTGGATAAATTACAGATGAAAGGCTTCGTAATGATAGACACGGGTTCTGTGCATACCAATTTAGCTCAGGCCAAGCCTGATATAATTGTTTATTTAGATTTGTGGTATTTCATAGAGGGTGCAAATAATTTTGTCTATACTCGCAAATCACAAACATTAGACTTCACCGCTTGTGTCAGCGATGGGATTTAAATCGGCAACTTTTGGCATAGATGGTAAATGGTAAATGGACTGCACTTATATAGCACTTTTCCACCTTAGCGGCACTCAAAGCATTTTACAATGGCCTCTACCGTAGGTAGATAGATGGAGGGAACCCAAACATCTTTCACTATTCCCATGTTCCGTATGAGGCTGAAACACTTCCAGACCACTCCTGCTACACTCATAGTGCTATAGGCTACATACGATCTAACAATCCTCTAAGACTGCATATGAAATCTGGGTTATGGGGATGATTGATCTGCACGGTGTGTAGCACTGCCGCCTCACAGCAAGAAGGTCCTGGGTTAGAATCCTGCTTGGGGCGCTGGTGCACTGGTGTGTTCTCCTTAGGGTTGTCAAGTACCCAGTGGGGTACCTCCCAGGCCTTTCTGTGTGGGGTTTGCGTGTTCTCCCTGTGTTTGCAAGGGTTTCCCCCATAAAGAACCCAATACGTAAAATATGCAGATGCAGAAGAACAGATTGCTAACGCTGTCCGTCCCTGGCGAAGACGGAGAGGAGCACTTGGATTGGTCCCCAGGCATGGCTCAAGCACTTTGCCTCCGGAGCAGCTTTTTTTGGGTTAAAATTAGACAAAACGTAAGTTAATTAAAAATCCGGCCATGTCACTGTCTGCCTGGTACCCCTGTGGATACCCGTGCCGAATATGAACACTGTGAGGCCGATGGTGTCCGAGGAAAATGCAGATAGATGGACAGAGAGGACAGAGACTTGCTCTTTTATGTGTTAGATAAAGAGCCTTGAATCCTCATGCGTGTATTGATAGATGGCACCCCCTGGTGGTCATAAGCATCAACCAACGGTAGGAACTTTTATCCTCTGATTTTGGGATTTCACAATAACAAGTTGACATCCCCCGAGATCTATATAGATTACCCATAGCCTACAATCATAAATTGAACCATGGTGAACTTTGTGACTTGACCTTTTGACCTCATGTTAATTAGCTTGACCCAGACCAATAGGCTAAGTTATCTGGCTTCTATGACATAGCAACTACTGTACACTGGGGAGAAATGATTATGAAAAATATGTAAAAAAATACATTCTCTGCTTTCTTTTCCTTCAGATCATTTTTTCTGCTCAATCGCCATGACTACTGCCGGTTGCTTGCCTCCGAATCCCATGTCACTAACTGACATCACTTAGTTGTCCTCGGCACAAAAGGCTCCTCGTATGACACACGCCAGTGTCGAGGGTCAAAGAAACGGCGAGACAACAGAACTCGTCTCTCAATCTTGTCATCCCTCTCTAACTCCCTCTCCCTCCCTTTCTCATCCCTCTTTCACAACCACAAGGCCAACGTAAAAAAAAAAAAAACTGCTAAAATGACTTCATTGTGCAGAAATGTCAGACGTGTTATGGTTGCTAAGCCAACGATGATGGTGGTGGTGGGGGGCTAGCCTATCTGTGTGGTGGCGACAAAACCAGAGCGCAGCATGTCTCCGTCTCAACCAATCACAAGACAATGAGGGTTCACTTCTTTGTAATTACCCACAATGGACGTGTCTGTCAAACATGAATGAGTAGCATGGATGGAAGGTGGGGGACCTAAATCTGTCTGTCGTCGACATCTCTGGGGGAATACTGTATGTAGGACATCCTCTTCATGAAAGTAGTTCAAACCATTAAGATTCAGTAGGCTATGCCAATATCAGGGTTTATTCTTCTTCTTCTTCTTAATATCAAGTGATGGGGCTTCATACATCATTTGAAAGCATTCAGCATGTTTATATTGCAGGTTATCAAGGTTAAATATAGCCTACAATTTGTTCAAGGAAGAGGACTGTACACCAACGTACATTACATCTGTACATCAGAAACGACATGTCACGTGAGATGCTTTTATTGGACCATACATCTGTCACATGATCAATTTGATATAATGTAATTGCTCTATATGGTATTCACTTGCACTAATGTACATACAGTAGGGCCTATGTAGCCTACTGTACACACCTGAGGAGTGGGCGGAGCCACTTTACTCATAAGAGGATAGCAGAGAGGGTCACAGCAGTTTCCTTATTTGGCCACAAGGTGGCGGTTTTATACCCTTATGAAAAGTCACACTGACAACTAAAATCTCCAATGTCCATTTACATGCACGCACACAGACCTATACCTGTGTCTCACAGGACAGGATGGAGACAGTAGCCTACAATGCATCCATAATGCTGTTGAAAGAAATTACTCTAATGTTGAGGAAACAAAGATTTCTGAATCGCAAACTCTCAGTGGACAACTGCATCATGAAAATACAATGGTTCACGAGGGTCCCATTCGAACACTCACAAAATCCTTCCTTCCTCCTCTAAGAACTGACTGAGCCTATTGGAAAGGCGCTTCCACAAACTTAGATGTATTTGCTCAGCTTGGTTTTGCTCAGATACGTTGGTCAAAGCATATCTCCTTGCCTACAGTAGGAATAAAGATAGACTCTATATTCGACACACTGCCGCCAGAACCTGCCGGGTGTGCCATGGGTTTTCTTTAGAGATCGCTGATCTAAAATGAGTGACCCGATACACGTGTTCGAAACAATCTCTCACCTATTCCTTCATGTTAGACCAGCATATCGGACCTCCTTTACTAGGCCTACATGATATTGTAGTGGTTTGACTGGTCTCACAGGTCACTTTTCATGCAATTATGGACCACGCACGCAGGCTTGGACAGTCGAACACACGCACGCATAACCAAGTGAAACGTCCTGCGCACCTAAATTGAGCCTATTTTAATTTCGTTGTACCTTGGTACAATGACAATAAAGACATTCTATTCTATTCTATTATAAACGCGGAGTAGCTGGTGAAACACCCAAAGGGAGCACTGACAATGCCTCCAAGAAGGACGCCCCTATTGGCGCAACTGTCAGCATCTCCACCTCACAAACAGAAGAGCTTGTTGAACGATCAAACTGTTGAACACAATGCAGAGAAGAGTACGACGGTTACGCACACACACACACACACACACACACACACACACACACACACACACACACACACACACACACACAGACATGCAGGCACACCTAAGTAGGCCTACACCCACTGGAGACACTCACTCCACAGTGAAGACTCAAAGCATTGTTAGATTCCTGATTTGGTTACAACACCAAGGCTTGATGGACTGATTCATTGACTGCATGGATTGTGGATTGATTAGACGATGAAACATACAGTGTGAAATGCTCGAGCCAACGTGATCGATTAACATCACTGCTGGGTGGATTGATGTAGGCTATTCTTCTATGCATTTGAAGTAGGCCTAGTGCTGTGTGTGTGTGTGTGTGTGTGTGTGTGTGTGTGTGTGTGTGTGCGTGTGTGCGTGCGTGCGTGTGTGAGCGTGCGTGTGTGAGCGTGCGTGCCTATTGAGGGAGTGTGCATGCGTGCGCGCGTGTGTTTGCGTGCGTGCGCGCGCGTATGTGATCCACACAGTGCTGTTTCACCGCGTTGACAGCTCGTGACGAACCATCCAGGTATGTACACTTCAGAAGAGGGCAATGCGTTTCGTTTTCTCCTGGCAGAAATATCTAAATGAGGAGGTAACGCCAGCCTTCTCTCTCCCCTCTCTCTCCTCCTCCTCCTCTGCCCGCATGCATGCCTACTGTATTCTGCTGCAGAGTGAGGCGCGCGTGACGTCAATGGAAGCTGGAGCGGTTCCTTGACTCGAGCGGAAAATGGGGAGAAAATTGCGAGGTGAGGCGCTTCTTTTTCAGTTACTGTATTCGTCTTTTTTTTTGGGGGGGGGGTGGCATTCATCTGCAGGCTATGTGTGTGTGCATGCATCGGTAGAACAATGCGCGATGGCTGCAAATAAATCAAGTCGGATCCAGCAGCAACACCGTTAACCGCCTGTGCGCGGTGGAAGATGGAAGAATATCCAGGGCATGCTGAATGCGAGGCGGTCGGCCACTCAAGTAGCCTAATTCCCAATAGAGTGCAACACGCCTTGTCATCTGTGCACTATTCGATTGAAATATTTGTTGTTGCATTCATTCTCTTGCGTAAACATCATTCTCTGCTCTTTCTATTCATATTCATATTCGGATGCGGTGGTTTTGCTCTGCCGCTCGTCCTTACACCCAAAGACGAATTAATTCTGTACGCATGTTGCAATCGGCATAGCCAAATATTGATTACGGACACCTTAGCGATTCGAGTTGTCAATCGACATCATTGGTTTTAAAAGGTGACTCAATGCATATCTCCACTGGCCTAATTCGGCTCAGGGACAGTGATATCTTGATGTGATTTAATTGTGATGTGATCCCATTCGGTTACACCATTCTGCTGATTGTATTCGATGCATTTCGATTTTTTAGGCTACTCTGTACTGAAAACCTATCCATTTCCTACCAATCATGCAAGCAATTCTGTCAGCACGTGTTACTGTCGCAACTAGGATTAGGCCCGTAGGCTACATCTCCATGAAGTGTCCTCGTCAGTGACACGCTTATAGTGCAGTTATTGCAAGCTGGTCCCACAGGCTAACTTGAATTCGAGCGTGGTGTGTGAGTCTTGAACTTGAAGGAAAAACGTTTAGTTGGGTCCCCCGAAAAAACAACTTCCCAGTCAGTCATCTTGAGGCAGCGCTAGTTGAAGTGACAGACAGGCGAGGAGGGGGTCCCAGGGGGGTGGGTCTCTGCTGGGTCACAGATGTGTCAAAAGTCAAGTGTTCAGGCTGAAACACATGCTTCGTTGGTCAGTAAGACCTGATCCCAACTCAAACACGAAAGAGGAGCGGAAATCAAAGAGGTGAAAAAGCTAAAGTTTGTTTTAAGAATACAATACAGGGGGTCTTTATTCCTCCACACAGTGATCACACATCATGAGGCGACAGACAGCACACACACACACATGCAACTTTCGTGGGCGACTGGTGGAAATTCTCCCCTGCATTTAACCCATTCCAAGCCGTCCTCCTCCAGGAGCAGTCATCATGGAGCCCGGGGACCAAATCCAAGTGCTCAGTTCAGGTCTTGGATCGAAGAGCCAAGATTATGCTGTCTGATATGACTATACAGGTAGCCTGTGGTCAGAGCCTGGTTTAAATAACATGTTGGGATTAGATTATTTCCTAGGATAGGGAATCATGATTCCCATTGGGCATTTTGACACGTGACAGTGGTTGATGACATCGGTTTATGGGTGTGACATTGTGGCAGCGTTATCTTAGGACTATAAGGGTATTTATCCTCTTATAATTGGCTTGGATGGTGCATCGCTTATAGGATCGTTTCTCAGATTCAGATTAATTCTCTAGTCCAAGTCTAATTTCACTTTTAATCCAGGGCTAGTCTTGGTCTTTGTTCAGGAGAACCGTCTTTGTAACCAATGGTAAGGGCTTACCCAGGACGGGATTCGAACCCACAAACTCCCGCTTGTGAGGCGGACACGCTAACAGCCAATAGGGACGTCCCTTTTGGAGGGACTGTTAGCGCTCCTTTCAGGGGGGAGTTTAACCACCTACTCGCTACCACTACTGTACCTGGGACTCACAAGGACACTTTGTCACTCGGATACACCTTCAAGAGTATTCTTTCATGGATAGAATAGCCCGACGTGAGATGTCAGTTGGCAGCAGTCTCCATGTGTAAGTCTCTCAACGAAGTGCATCTGTGACTGATGGTTTTCCCATGAGCACTTAGTCTACTCCTCTTCAGCAAGCTGCCTCTGAAGAATGTACATTCAGAGACATTTCACTATAGGCAGAATATTTGACTGCGCTGTCTATTAAGCTGGGTATCTGGTATTCCCTATGGGGTGAGTGGGTGTGTGTGTGTGTGTGTGCATGTGTCTGTGTGAGGTTTTGCCGGTCTGTGTGTGATAAGTGTGTCAGCTTTGCATCCTGTCATACCTGTCCTGTAGACGCAGCGGACCTCCCGGGAGAAGACCTTGTCGTCCATTGTGCTCTGTCTTGTCACCAGCCGTCCCACCGGTGGGACAGAAACCGGAGACTGTTTTGTTTATATTCAGCCGTCTACCGTCTCCGCCCCTCCCCCCTCCATTGATTGTGGACAGGGGTTCGATACCGCCCAGTATATTTTTTCTATTTGTTTTCACACTTCTCCCAACATGGCGCCCCCCATCGATCCGTACTCTGGTCCTCCCAGGGAAAGATCCTTCCCACATCCCTTTTCTCGCCCGTTTGGACTTTCCTCTCCGCTTCCTCTCTCTTTCCCTCTCTCTTTCCCTCTCTCTCTCTCGCTCTCTCTCTCTCTCTCTCTCTCTCTCTCTCTCTCCCTCTCTCTCTCTCTCTCTCTCTCTCTCTCTCTCTCTCTCCCTCCCTTTGTCCCTTACCAACACCCGGCTGCCCAGATTGACCTAGTGTGTGTGTGTGTGTGTGTTCAGGCTCTGTAGTACAGTGTGTGTGTGTCCCTGTCGGTCCTGTTATGCACTGTAGCATAACCGGCTCCCAATGAGGAAGTATGGATCATCTGCATCGATTTCTCTCTCTTCAATAAGGACCTGTTTATCACACACACACACACACACACACACACACACACACACACACACACACACACACACACGCGCGATTAACAGCTGCGTGGTAGCCTGACTGAAACATTGAAGGCGCAACAAGAAATCACAGAAGCCATTTTCTGCACCATTTCCCAGGGATGCCCTATACAACGGTTCATGCCGGTTCTCAGAGCTCTGCTATTGGCTAGCGCACAAGGCCTCATGTACACAAGGATATAAGGGTGCCGGCGGGGGAGACGGCCGCCTGAAAATGGTTTACCGCTCGATCTGATTCTCTGAGTAACACTGACAGCTTCACAATAAAAGTCCCCCCGTCCCCGGCGGGTTAGACGACGTAGTAAAAGTCCCCGATGTCCGGG
This sequence comes from Borostomias antarcticus, assembly GCF_949987555.1. Lineage (NCBI taxonomy): Eukaryota > Metazoa > Chordata > Actinopteri > Stomiiformes > Stomiidae > Borostomias > Borostomias antarcticus. The sequence goes on from NC_140253.1 coordinate 5,152,689, forward strand.
ATTAATGTGTGCCCCCAGAGGTCAGAGTAGCGCCTACGCTGTCAGCAGAAACGGAATGAAGTATGGAAAGACGGAAGTGTGAAGAGCGCCTTAGAGGCTAATGCTAATGCTAACTCCACAGCGCAGGGTAGGCAGTAGTAGGTCGGTGGTATTACATTTTTTAGGGGAAGTCTGACGTGAAAATATGATACAGAGAGTTGCGTCGTCGAGTCCTCTTTCTTGGACTTTTGACGACAAACGTGCACCACCACTAGCGAAAGTGGCTTCAGAGCCCAGCGTCTGATACAGTCAAGGGCGTATGTTAACGTGGCCTACACTGCGCCTCAGGCGGAGGACGGACATGACAGAGACCGAAACGAATCCAGCTTCCTAGACGTTAGTTACCTGCTCTCCCTGCGACAAGCCTCACTTACAAAACAACAGACCACGATAACCAGGTCTACGCACACACACACACAAACACACAAAACAACGATAACCAGGTCTACGCACACACACACACAAACACACAAAACAACGATAACCAGGTCTACGCACACACACACACAAACACACAAAACAACGAAAACCAGGTCTACGCACACACACACACCCGCGCAGCCGCTCTGAATATACTTTATGTATCCGCGCCACTGTAAAAGCAGCATCACAGAATATATCAGCTCGACTGTCACATGAGCAGAAGCAGCTCTATGAAACAGCAGCGAGTGCAAATGAGCAGGCGTGGTTATTGTCTGGAGGGGGGCTAGGCTAGCGGGGGGGGGGGCTACGCTGGGGGCTGGGCTAGGGGGGGGGGGGGGGGGGCAACTCCAGACTGTGAGTGTTTCACCGGGCCTCCTGGCATGTGACGATGATCCATGGCTAATGGCGGATAATTGCTTCTGTTAACGGCCCCTTTCGGATTCAGCAGTAGGAGGCGCGGGGTGGTGGGGGGTCTCTTGGCTGCCTTCCTCCTCTGCTGTCGCCCCTCTCCCCGCCGGCTGTTCCCTGACCACGTGCCCGACGCGGCGAGCCGCGGCCCGGGGCGTGCGGCCTCGGTACAATGCGAGCATTGTGTCGCCGCCCCGGTTGTGGCTTGGCAGCGGATCGATGTATTAGCCTCTCCCCTCCAACAGCTGCTGCCGTACGGTTCCGCACTACTGGCCTCAAACTATTACCCCGATACTCATAACATTTTATTATACTCTGGCCCGCTTTCCAGCGTGCTCGGTACAACTGCTTTGTGAACGGACCAGACAGATTCCTGCCATACCTCTCCCACGGATTTCAACCGCCAACACCGTTCGCGCGTCGTAAACACCACGCAAAGATAGACTACTGGGACAAAGCTTGCTTCTCCCAGTGGATAGAATACGTTATACGGTATATACAGTAGATACATCCCCTGAGGGAAGAGTGGCCAGGCTTTCCCCCCCTTCTGCTGTCAGGTGGGCCGCCCCAGGCAGTGCAACCGGCCCGTCGCGCCCCCCTCACAGGAGCTAACACAATCTGACACGCCAACGCGTCGAGGCGGAATGGAAGCTGATGCGAAAGAAAGCAGCCCCTGTGGAGCTTGAACGCGGCCGAGTGTAGAGGAATGGCCGTTGATGCCGTCACACGCCATGACAACTGTTAAGTATGATGTTTTGAGCGCACACTGATCCAAAGCTTGCTTTTGGCCAGTTGATATCACAGCGTTGGCCTGTATCTCTCTCATCTCTTATGTCGCTGTTTCCTCTCTTGTCCGTGTCACCCTGGCCTTGTCCAAAGTGTCTTCGAAACACGACCCCAGGCTGGGCGCTTTGCGTCTCTCGGCCGCGCGCTCCACGTGGTCCCGGTGGCCCGCGACGGCGAGCTGAAGAACGCCGCACCAACCCCACCCCCCCCCCCCACTCCGCTGGAGGCACTGCGGTGGAGAAGAGTGATGGGCTTTCGAAAGTCGCACCCTGCTTTCTCTCTCTCTCTCTCTATCTATCTCTCTCTCTGTTCTCTGTTTCTCTCTCTCTCTCTCTCTGTTTCTCTCTCTGTCTCTCTATCTCTGTCTCTTTCTGTCTCTCTCTGTGTCTCTGTGTCTCTGTTTCTCTCTGTCTCTCTATCTCTCTCTGTTTCTCTGTCTCTCTCTGTCTCTCTTTTCTCCTGTCTGTATGTCTCTCTCTCTCTCTCTCTGTCTCTCGGTCTCTCTCTTCTCTCCTCTCTGCACCTGCAGGCTAGGGGAATATGTGACAGAGCCGTTCTCTTCCGCCGACGGGTCCGTCTTTCCCGTCCGACCGACTAGCTGCCGCGCCCAGAGGTGTCCCAGCGGGACAGGAATGCGCGATGGCAAGGCTGGGCTCCGGCGAGGAGGGAGGCGGCTTCCTCTCTTTTCACAAAGCGGGTTTCGCGGCGCCGCGCGGCCCGCGGAGACCTCGCCCCTCCCCCTCCGCTCGCTCCGGGTCCTCCGGGACCTCATTAGAGCTTCCCATCTCCTCTCAGCACGCCGCATCCCACGTACTCGTCCCCGGGAACGCCGAGTCGGGCCCTCGCCGCCACGAGGGCGGCAGTATCGACCGGTCATCCGCGGCGCCCGCTCGAGCGGTCAGTCGAGCCGGTAGCACACGGGAAACAAAAGAAACGTCTGATTAGGATGAGAGAAATGTTCTGCAGATCTGGGTACTCTGACTTGGTTGTGTACAGTCACCAGGTTGGCGGACATTTTGTGTATGTCTATTATGTTACATCAGACGAGATAGATTTTGAGATAGATTGTTCCTATTGCTGTACCCTCAGCTTACAAACTTAATTCACATTCAACCCCATTTCCTTTCCTGTCCGATCCTTCCTTGCGGCGTAGTGGTGAAAGGCAGCATGTTCCTCGTCATTCATCTAGCAGAATAGGAAATGAACAAGTCAATGAATTAATTATGAAGGGTACTTAACTACATCTTATATAATCAGGTACAGGCACACAGTGAATACAGTACACTAGTACAGTTTAGTACTGTTGAGTACAATGCAGTACACTTAAGTACAGTCTAGAAAAATGCAGTACACTTTAGTACAGTTTAGAACAATGCAGTACAGGCTAGTATACGTGTAGTTTAGTACAGTACAGTTTAGTCCTGTACTAAACTATACAGTACGGCTGTGTTCATGTTGGATTGACACACACACACACTGGCCTGCGTCGAGACATTAGCAGCAGTCCACCAGGACCCCTCGGCCGCACTGGCAGGATGTGACACGTTGCTGACAAGCCGCCTGGCTTCCTTCCTTCCTGCCAGCCAATTAAATCCTTCCCTCGGAAGCCGGCCACCCAAAGCAGTCTGACCAGGGTCTTCTCCGTAGCCCCTGCCTGAGACCGCACTGTTACATAATACGCCCCCCCTCCACTCCAGTTCAGAACGCCCGCCCCACCAGGCTGATAACAGCGGTCTCTTCGGCGCATCTACTGTAGGACATAGGTCATAGGTCGCCATTGAGAGCAACCGTGCCAGGCCTCTGTTGTGCCCATCATTCCCAAACAAGCCTGAGTCATTAGTTGTGGAGGTTAGATAATCTGGACTGGTCCCCAGGCGTGGAGCTCCCCGAAGAAGCTGTCTGGGATCATTAGCAAAGGGGTCTTAAGCGTTAACCTCTGGGGGATGTACTTTTTCAACAGGAAGGCGCGACTCTCCGGCACGACTCTTTGGTGATTTTTGTACCCCCCCCCCATTATCCTAACGGCACCAAAGCAGCACAGTTGACGTTAAAGGGCGACCGGTAGCGACAATTTGCTTCCGAAAGGACTTAGAACTGTAAACCGGGCGTGGCCTGAGAGGGGATTGTGGGAATTTCCCAGTTTCTGTAAACAGGAGGGTCAGACCGCCGGCCCCCTGGCCGCTGTTTAAAAACGCCGGGGATAGCAGAGCTGCCGTGACGTTACAACCATGCGTAAGATAAACATACTTGACAGACCGTGTTCAATAGCTCCTAAAAAAACCTGGAATGTACCCCCTGTCCCCCCCCGTCCCTGTCCTCGTCCCCGTCCCCTGGGGGGGGGCATGGACGTGGATATCTACAGCGCATACAGGGAAATCCGTAGCCTAATAACTTCACGTCACTCGGCTCAAGTTCTTCAGATCCTCGTTTGGAATTAGAGGAGTTAATCTGGCGCCTTCGGCGTAGCAGCCGCACACTGTCTCCGAACGCACCCCTGACAAGCCAGGACGGATGATGCAGGGGCAGGCGGGCGCCGCCAAGCGGGATTAATTGGATTCATTAGATGTCAGGCCGTTGGGGGGGGGGGGGCGTCGGTTTCAGGCTAATCGCCCCGCATGGCGGCGGCCAGAATGCTCATGCTCACCGGCTGAGCCTTGATTGGCGAGTGGCTGCGTTGACTAATTAAATTTGAATACGTTCGACCTGTCGTCGTCTTGTGACACCCAGTGACTGATGGTGATACAGCATTTTTGAGAACTCAGTTAGTTACTGTACGCAGAAGGACGGACTTTGCCCGTGGTTGTTCTTTTCACTCCTGTTCGGTAGCTGTTTGATTTCTCATCCAGGGCCACCGGTGCGAATTGACGTCACCGGGGGCCCCGAGTCACACGCAGGGAGAGGCGGAAACCCGCAGCGTTTGCAAGCGCTCGATGTGCGACCCTCACAGGCCAGCCGAGCTACAGACAACACTGTGATGTCGCTGTTTAGAGTGGGGAGTCCGTCCTCTTTCGGCCTTCTTCCACTTTATTCAGGCGGTAGGGAATCAGGAGAGAGAGTCGACCACTGGAGGAGAACGGCCCAGAACACCCAGCAGGACCTGGGGTTCGAACCCCGCCTGGCGGGCCGGCCCGACCCCGTCTCCTGCAGACCCGGTTCACCGCGGCGACCGATCACAAGCACAAACGCTAACGGGTCCGACGTTTGCCTCTTCGGACAGCCCTTCGTTCGTCGTGTGCTGGAGAGCGAGGGAGGGAGAGATGGAGGGAGGGAGGGATGAATGGAGCGGTAGAGCGAGGGAAGAGAAGTACAGTGGTCTGTCCATTCAGAGGCAATTATGGGAGACCTCCAGCTCTGTGTAATTTTTAATGGGCATCATCTCCATCTGGCTGTTGTGTTTCTGGGGCTAGCGCTTGTCGTAATGATGTAAACCCACTGACGTTGATGCCCATAGGAATTGAATTAGCCCTTAATTGGTTGAAAGTGCAACAGCTTTTTATTCTACCAAGTCTGCTCATTCAGTTAGGATAGAACAGGACAGACAAGATAATATCGCTATCAAGTTTCAACCCCCATCTGAGTTCAGAGGAGAAGGGCAATGCAACAACAACGTTTGCAGGGGATGCTTTTTATTTTTATTTTTTTTTACAGAAGAATCCATGTTCCTCTTTTGTTGGCAGCAGAGCTCAGCAGATTCTGGACCCTGTGTCCCAGACATGTCAGACGCAGTTCTAAAAATGAGCTCAGCTTGTTCTTCTCCTCTCCTGAAGCCGAAGCAGCGTCTCTGCATCCTTCGCACGAATAGGAACACGCTCTCTACACGCCACGTTGCTTCACCAGACTATTTTAGTTTTGGGAACTTGCTAATGCAGCAGGAATGAGGGGTTTTCAAAACATTGCAGCCCGTGATGTTTGTGAGCCAAATAAGGCAAATTGGAGCCAACGTGTTTTTTTTTTTTTTTGTTTTTTTTTTTCATTTCAACAAGCTTTATTTGAATCTGAATTAGAAACAATGTTCTATTTGTTCTTTTCTCTGTTTTTAGGGCCAAATGAGAGGGAACCACAGAAGAGGCAGTCGTGAACGCGGGTAACCGGCCACCATAGGCAGACTCTGAATTCATACCCGGACCAGAGTGCGTGTCCCAATCCCGCTATGCATGGCCGCGTGAGTGGGCCGTGGCCCCCCAGTGCACGAGGGCCCCCCCTGGCATTTCCCCGCCCGGCCTAACTCAGCCCCCCCCCCCTCCTCTGTCCTCCTCTTCTGCGCAATGAGCAGACCCCTCCGGTTGTGGGCCAGCGTCCCAGCTTACCGGCTCCCCCTCCGTGTTGTCTGAGCACTGACCCCCCCAACCTCCCCAAACCTCCTTTAACCCTCCGCCCCCCTCCACCGGCGTGGGATGGCCTCGCTGGACCTGCCGTACCGCTGTCCTCGTTGCGGGGAGCACAAGCGCTTCCGGAGCCTGTCGTCGCTGCGCGCCCACCTGGAGTACAACCACACCTACGAGACGCTCTACGTGCTGTCCAAGTCCAACAGCGTGTGCGACGCCGCCGCTCTCCTCCCCCTGGTGGCCGAGGGCGCCCTGCTCGCCCCCGCCAACAACAACGACCCCTTCCAGCCGCTGCGGCCGGCCTTCCAGGAGCGCCGCTTCCCGTGCCGCGAGCTGCCCTGCCCCGACGACCTGGTCCTGGGCCCCGGCAACTCCAACGCAGCGGCGCGCTACCTCCCCAATGTGGAGTTCCCCCTGGGGGAGATCTTCGTCAAGAAAGCCATGACGTCCGCCGACCCCGGTCCCCACGGCAGCCCCGGCACGGCGGTGGCGGTGGCGGCCAACGTGGCGGCGAGCGCGGTGGAGGCGGCCTATGAGGAGGGCCTGGCCAGACTGAAGGCACGGGCCTTCGAGCGCCTGGAGCTGGACGAGAGGCTGGAGAAGCTCTCTGAAGAGGTACTTTTAGTCGCTTAAAACGTGCTTTATAAATAAAGTTTGAGTTGAGTTGAGTACTGGTAACTATGATGTTGACAGTTGTGTCTGAGGCGACGTTTGTTTTCAAAACGACTACATCCCCTGTGGTCATTTTGAAAAGCTGTTTTTGCTTTTGCCTGAAACCAAAAATTTGTGAAAGACAAGAAATAGAAATGTTCTTTGGTGGGTATACTCACATAGACTTCTTCCCCTCATACTTAATAAATAGAGGTGATCACCTTTTCAACAGCACACATCTCACCGTTTGCAACTTTATTAGCATAGCGCGGGCGACGAAACAAAAACCACCTCTGAAGCTTCGGGAACACCGGAACCACACAGAGGGGGAACCGTAACCGCTCCGTACGCGTTGCAGGTGGAGCAGAAGATAGCGGCGCGCGTGGGCCGCCTGCAGGCGGAGCTGGAGAGGAAGAGCTCGGAGCTGGAGCGCGCCAAGCTGGAGAGCGAGCGGCTGGGCGAGGAGAAGCAGGAGCTGGAGGACAAGGCGTCGGAGCTGTCCCGGCAGGTGGACGTCTCCGTGGAGATGCTGGCCAGCCTCAAGCAGGACCTGGTCACCAAGGAGGAGGAGCTCACGCACAAACAACAGTGAGCGGTCATTGTTGTTGCTGGTGGTGTTGTGGTTGTTGTTGAAATGAACTTGTTTTGGGTTGTTTATGTTGGTTAAGATGACGGTGTCTCTTTTCTTCCCCCTTGAGTGACTGTTGTTGATTATCATTGACTGTGTATGCCTCTGTGTGTGTGTGTGTGTGTGCGTGTGTGTGTGTGTGCGTGCTGTTTGTGTGTGCGCGTGTGCGTGTGTCTATGTGTCTTTGTGTGCGAGTGTGTGTGTGTGTGTGTGTGTGTGTGTGTGGATCTATATCTGGACCTTGGTGGACAGCTCCCAGCTGATGTTAGCTGCTAGTGCCTGTGGGTTGGGCCCAGTCCCACAGAGTGTTCCCTGCAGCTGTGTCAGTGTTCCTGACGCATGGCTGAGCTCTGGATGGGTATAAACACTGCTGAGACCCAGACGTGCTGGTCACACACACACACACACACACACACACACACACACACACACACACACACCAGACACTCCATCCTGCCTCTTTTTTCTTTACTTCATCCTTCTCTTTTTTCCTACCCTCACTCCTTTCTCTGTCTGTCTGTCTGTCTCTCTCTCTCTCTCTCTCTCTCTCTCTCTTTCTCTCTCATCCCTCTCTGCTGATGATGGTGTGATTCACCACTGTACCAGATGTGATGTCTAAGCTGCCAGTCTGCTGTCTTCACCTCTCCGGGAGCCTGAGGGACTAAAGGCCGACTTAGACGGGAGCGGCCGGGTTAGCGAGGTGGTGAGGTTCGGACCCAGAGGCAAAACAACCCGGACTGGTCCCGAGTCTCCGAACGCCGTACAACAAGGCATAGCTCTATAACATCCCCTCCTGGTCCCGAGGAGAATATGTTTAGATATTCTACTCTGTTGTGTTTTCGGTAGCGTGCAAAGACGAGTTCACACGGCCTAAAAAAACCTGCAACGACGAAGCAGGTCGCCGAGCGTCAGCATGGCGCTCCTGCAGGATGACACGTCGGTAGAGCGGTCGCATGACGCTCCCCGGCGAGGCGTTCGTAGAACATTCCCACGACTTCCCTTTCAGGCGTCCGCAGAGCATACGTCCACGGGCAGGCTTGTTGGTAGGCCTCTAGCGGCTATGCCAGCAGCACAGCCTCTGGGGTTGGCGCCCCATCGGAGAAGGCTGGCAGTGGAACAGTGAGCTCTTTCTAACTCTTTCAAACGTAGGCTGAGAGGGACGGAAAAAAGTGCATCACTGACTGTGAATGTTCAGAACTTTAATTGGCCCCGATGAGTCAGCAGCGGAGCACCGCCGCAGGGCGGACCAAAAATGGCCGCCGTTCAACCCTGGCCACAGTGGTCTGCTATTGGGTGCTGCTTCCTGCCTTTTAAATCTGGGCCGATTTGAGGAGATTTTAAAATCTCTTTTTTTTTTCCCATTTCTGAATTTTTTTTCTTAAGCCTACAGCATGGTTTTCAAGTAGGCAATTGGGGGCTAGTTTTCAGCATAAGGGCGGGATTTCCCTGCTAAGACAAGCGCTCAGTTTCTTTCACGAATCTCTACGGTGACATCTGTCGTTATTCATTGTTGGGTCTGTTAGAGAACGTGCCTCTCTTTCTGTACAACATCGAGCGAGCGACATTTCAACTAAGGCATTGAAGACGGGAGAATTCCAGGGTAATACGCAACAGCTGTTCTTACCTCAGGTCATCATTTAAAACGCGATTTGCAGCCTGTCTCTGTAACTCAACTCAAGATGCGCGTCGACTCACAGCAACACAAACCAGGGAATATTTTGAGCCATAACGAGCAGCTTGCTACCGTAGTCAAGACCACAATGCATTTGATCATTTATTCAGGGATCGTTAGCTTGTTCCAGGCCCCAGATACTTACAAACTGCCAAATGAGAAACCAGCTACGGTTACGTAACATTTGAACATTAGAATGGCAGCCAGGTTTTTATTTGCTTGTTTATAAGTAGCCGTAGGGCCTTGCCAGGTGAGATTACTGTGCTGGGGGTTCATGCAGCAGGAGGTATGCAAGGACTTTCAGAAGATGTTAGGTGGAGCTAACTAACTAACTAACTAACTAACTAACTAACTCCCACTTAGTGGCATGTCTGTGAGGCCAAAGGGCATTAGAATAAACCTATTGGAGTCGATGTGGCAGGTGTGTGTGGTTGTGTTTATCCAGGTGCATCGTGTGTTTCTATAGGATGGCGCTTATGTAACAGAGAGATAGAAAGAGAGAGAGAAGAGGGAGGTCTGTGCTTGTAAGAGAGGCAGAGGGTAAAAAAGGAGTGTAATAGAGAGAGAGAGAGAGAGAGAGAGAGTGTAGGCTATACAAAGGAGAGATAGAGAGGTGAAGTGAAGGCTATTGTCAAGCCTTCTCTCATCAGGCCTTTTACAACACCCAGCTGCTACTGTAGGCCTCAATCCCCAGGCTTGATTTATGCCCCCAGCCTGCTGAGATAAAGGGGGAATGGGCCAAGCATAATAAGATACCCCCTTGTGATGACATGAAAAGGCCAATCTTGATGTGGTGCAATTTCGACACCATATTTCACCTCGTGCCTCACGCCCCCGTTCCCCCAAGACACGCTGGAGCGATGGAGGAGGGAGGGGCCTCGCTCCCTTTTACGCTCACCACCACCGCTGCCATGGAAACAAGCATGTTCGAGCACCGAGGACACCCCATAATGCCCCGCCACTCGTTGCGCAATAGTCTTAGTTTGCGGCTCGCAATGAGAAACCCTATTTTTGCATTCACACAGGCGGCCACATAAATTACGGCCACAGCGCTCCACCAGAACTGTTTGATGGTTGGTAGGCATGCGTCAGTGTGGGGTGAGGGAGGAGTGAGCTGCAGGACGACGTGACTAACATGAATGAACGAGGCCGGGGATGAGGTGGTTAGGATGTGATGAACAGGCCTGCCTGTGAAATAAAAAGCCCAAATATTGCCTTTGGATATTTTTGTTTGTTATAGGGGTGGATTTTTTGGGTTCCCAATTGAAAGGATAGGGCTTTGATTCTCACCTGTGACACTGGCACTTAACTGATACAGTATACCAGCTTCTAAACCTGCAAGAGAACTCAAAGGGATATGAATGCAGTGCACGGTGATTTGGACATAGCCTTGCTTTCCACTCTGAGACTGGTTAGAACAAAGCTAGCCAGCAAATTGAAAAACCCAAATATCGGCCTTCAAGTTCAACAAATTCCTCTTCAGTCTAATGGTAGAGGGTGAGGGTTCCAGCACTAGAGATGATGGTTCAATTCCCACTGATGACAGTGAGACAATAGACACCCTTTAGTAAAAGCATTAAAGTGCAAATTTTGTAGCATAATAGCTTCAGTTTCATCCTACTTAGATTATGAACAAAATAACAGTTAACTTCAGTACCTTACCAAACTTGAAAAACCCAAATATCGGCCTTTGGCTTCATCTAATTCTTCCTTAGTCTAATGTTTTTGTTTTGTTTTATTATTTTATTAGAATCCCCATTAGCTGCCAATTTAATGACAGCTACAGTAGTCTTCCTGGGGTCTGCAACTCCGTCTAATGGTGAATGCTGGGGGCTCCCATGCCGGAGATTGAAGTTTGATTCCCTCTAATGACCCAACTGTCAAAAGGTTATTAGAACTGTTGTAAGCTGGCTCTCTGGTAGCTCACTGAGATAATGCTGGCAGTTGTCAAGTCTGCAACGGGTGCATTGAGATGTGGGTTCAAATCTAGCAGTGTCTTTGTCCCAGAGTTCTTACTTTAAGTATGGTAGTGGGGAATCAGATGTAAGTAGGATGGACGAGCAATTGTTTGCAGGGGTCTCAGGTAGCTCTATGGGCTAATGCGGCCATTTGCCAAAGCTCCTGTATGTGCGAAGATGTTGGTTTGAATCTAGCATTGCCTTTGTCCAAATGTTGTTATTATGATTGTTAGTAGGGAATGAGGTGTAAGTATGATGGATGAGCACTTGTTTCCAGAGTTTGTGGATAGCTCAGTGGGTTAAAGCTTGTGTTGCCGTGCAAATGCAGGTTTAATACTTGCAGTCTGCATTCCAACGTGGGTTCAAATCCCACTTTTTTTGTTGATGAAAAGGGTTTATTGAAAAATAGTCGACTAGTCGATTAATCATGATTATTTTTTGTGAAAAAATAATCGCAATAGCCCCCCGATTAATTGCAATTATTTTTTTATGAAAAAAATAATCGTGATTAATCGACTAGTCGATTAATGACAATCTCACCCAATGAGTGAAAAATATGACAGAGAAACACAACTTCTAGTTAATGTGGGATTCGATCCCACATTGCAATAACTGCACTGGTGGCGACACCAGCTTTAACCCATTGAGCTACCCAAGAGCTCTGAAAATAGCTGCTCATCTTTCATACTTACTCCTGATTCCATACTAACATAGCTATAATAATATTTTGCTGTTATGGGTGTTGCTGGATTCAAACCCATGACTCAATGCACACACAGCAGTCTTATCAACTAGCAGCGTTAGCCCATTGAGCTATCTATTAACTCAAGCTGCAAAGTGTTTTCCATCATATTTATCCATCATTCCAGACCAGTTATTATTACAACAGGGACAAGGCCAGGATCAAACCCATGTTACAATGCTTATAACACTAAAGCAGAAACCAACCTTACCCATTGAGCTACAACTGAACTCCACAAGTTCTTAATCACACCACATAGTCAAATATTAATCCAGATAAAAAGTCATTATGACAGATAAAGCAGGTTTCAAAGCCATGCATAATGTGAAAATGCAGTTAGATTGTCTGCACCTGCATTAACTCTCTGGGCTATCTGTGCCCTCTTCGCCCACTGTATTCAATCATATTCAAAATATTATTGCACACCAACATTGTTATAATTATAATTTCTCATGGGAAGAGCAGGATTCAAACTCACGTTTGATAGACACATATTGTATCAACTAGCTATGGCATTAGGCCATTGAGCCACTTGAAGCTTCACTTCAACACAGTCAATTAGTCAAACAACTTAAGACTGTAGACTAACCATCATAAAAGTAGGCTGAAACTGAAGACAATAGAGTAAACAAGTGGCAAACCTTTATGCTTGTCCAAAGGAATGTAATATACTGTGTACTGTCATCAGTTAGGTGAACAGTGGGGAATCGAACATTTGTCTCCAGCGTGGGAACCTTCAGCCTCTACCATTAGACTAAAGAGAATTTGATGAAATCGAAGGCCACTATTTGGCTTTTTCAAGTTGCAGGCTGCCAAGCTTTGTTCTACGCAGTCTCACAGTAGAAAGAAAGGCTAAGACCGAATCACTTTGCACTGCATTCCTATCCCTTTGAGTGCTCTTTGAGGTTTAGAAGCTAGCATTGCAGTTAGGTGCCAGTGTCACAGGTGAGAATCAAACCACTGTCCTTTCAATTGGTTTAGCTAACCCCAAAATATACCATTAAAACAAAGACAATTGTTTTCAAAGGTAGTATTTGGGCTTTTTATATCACAGCTCATCACATCCTAACCTGATTTATGAAGTCAGTTTAGATGAATGTAAATAATTGTGAACCCATCTAAACAGTGTAGGTACTGTAATTTGGCCATAGCTAGGTGATTTGGACATAGCCTTGCTTTCCACTGTAAGACTGGTTAGAAGAAAGCTTGGCAGCCAGCAACTTGAAAAACCCAAATATCGGCCTTCAACTTCAACAAGTTCCTCTTTAGTATACTGGTAGAGGCAGAGGATTCCAACACTAAAGATTATGATTCAATTCCCACTGATGACAGTAAGACAATAGATCGGTCTTGATATGAACATTTTGTGCTAATTACATACTAACTTTCATCCTACTTAGATGATTAACAAAATAAAGGTGGGTCTAAATTAACTCCACACTCCTGCTGTACCTTACCAAACTTGAAAAACCCAAATTCCGGCCTTTCACTTCAATTACCTCTTTAGTCTCTGTTGTAAGCTGGCTCTCTGGTAGCTCACTGAGATAATGCTGGCAGTTGTCAAGTCTGCAATGTGTCCATTGAGATGTGGGTTCAAATCTGTCAGTGTCTTTGTGGCAGAGTTCTTACTTTAAGTATGGTAGTGGGGAATCAGATGTAAGTAGGATGGATGAGCAATTGTTTGCAGAGGTCTCAGGTAGCTCTATGGGCTAGTGCGGCCATTTGCCAAAGCTCCTGTATATGCCAAGCTGTCGGTTCAAATCTAGCAGTGCCTTTGTCAAATTGTTATTATGATTGTTAGAGATGAATGAGGTGTAAATATGATGGATGAGCACTTCTTATCAGAGCTCTAGGATAGCTCAGTGGGTTAACGTTGGTGTCTCTCTCCACATCAATGTGGGTTTGAATCCCACTTTTTTTGTTGATGAAATGTGTTTATTGAAAATAGTCGACTAGTCGTGATTATTTTTTTGCAGGAAAAATAATCGCAATAAACCCCCGATTAATCGCAATTATTGTTAAAGAAAAAAACAATCGCGATTAATCGACTAGTTGATTAATGGCAATCTCACCCAATGGGTGAAAAATATTGTCGCCATAAACCAGCTTCCTGTGACAGAGAAACATAACTTTCAGTTAATGTGGGATTTGATCCCACATTGCAATAACTGCACTGGTGGCAACACCAGCTTTAACCCATTGAGCTACCCAAGAGCTCTGAAAATAGCTGCTCATCTTTCATACTTACTCCTGATTCCATACTAACATAGCTATAATAATATTTTGCTGTTATGGGTGTTGCTGGATTCAAACCCATGACTCAATGCACACACAGCAGTCTTATCAACTAGCAGCGTTAGCCCATTGAGCTATCTATTAACTCAAGCTGCAAAGTGTTTTCCATCATATTTATCCATCATTCCAGACCAGTTATTATTACAACAGGGACAAGGCCAGGATCAAACCCATGTTACAATGCTTATAACACTAAAGCAGACACCAACCTTACCCATTGAGCTACAACTGAACTCCACAAGTTCTTAATCACACCACATAGTCAAATATTAATCCAGATAAAAAGTCATTATGACAGATAAAGCAGGTTTCAAAGCCATGCATAATGTGAAAATGCAGTTAGATTGTCTGCACCTGCATTAACTCTCTGGGCTATCTGTGCCCTCTTCGCCCACTGTATTCAATCATATTCAAAATATTATTGCACACCAACATTGTTATAATTATAATTTCTCATGGGAAGAGCAGGATTCAAACTCACGTTTGATAGACACATATTGTATCAACTAGCTATGGCATTAGGCCATTGAGCCACTTGAAGCTTCACTTCAACACAGTCAATTAGTCAAACAACTTAAGACTGTAGACTAACCATCATAAAAGTAGGCTGAAACTGAAGACAATAGAGTAAACAAGTGGCAAACCTTTATGCTTGTCCAAAGGAATGTAATATACTGTGTACTGTCATCAGTTAGGTGAACAGTGGGGAATCGAACATTTGTCTCCAGCGTGGGAACCTTCAGCCTCTACCATTAGACTAAAGAGAATTTGATGAAATCGAAGGCCACTATTTGGCTTTTTCAAGTTGCAGGCTGCCAAGCTTTGTTCTACGCAGTCTCACAGTAGAAAGAAAGGCTAAGACCGAATCACTTTGCACTGCATTCCTATCCCTTTGAGTGCTCTTTGAGGTTTAGAAGCTAGCATTGCAGTTAGGTGCCAGTGTCACAGGTGAGAATCAAACCACTGTCCTTTCAATTGGTTTAGCTAACCCCAAAATATACCATTAAAACAAAGACAATTGTTTTCAAAGGTAGTATTTGGGCTTTTTATATCACAGCTCATCACATCCTAACCTGATTTATGAAGTCAGTTTAGATGAATGTAAATAATTGTGAACCCATCTAAACAGTGTAGGTACTGTAATTTGGCCATAGCTAGGTGATTTGGACATAGCCTTGCTTTCCACTGTAAGACTGGTTAGAAGAAAGCTTGGCAGCCAGCAACTTGAAAAACCCAAATATCGGCCTTCAACTTCAACAAGTTCCTCTTTAGTATACTGGTAGAGGCAGAGGATTCCAACACTAAAGATTATGATTCAATTCCCACTGATGACAGTAAGACAATAGATCGGTCTTGATATGAACATTTTGTGCTAATTACATACTAACTTTCATCCTACTTAGATGATTAACAAAATAAAGGTGGGTCTAAATTAACTCCACACTCCTGCTGTACCTTACCAAACTTGAAAAACCCAAATTCCGGCCTTTCACTTCAATTACCTCTTTAGTCTCTGTTGTAAGCTGGCTCTCTGGTAGCTCACTGAGATAATGCTGGCAGTTGTCAAGTCTGCAATGTGTCCATTGAGATGTGGGTTCAAATCTGTCAGTGTCTTTGTGGCAGAGTTCTTACTTTAAGTATGGTAGTGGGGAATCAGATGTAAGTAGGATGGATGAGCAATTGTTTGCAGAGGTCTCAGGTAGCTCTATGGGCTAGTGCGGCCATTTGCCAAAGCTCCTGTATATGCCAAGCTGTCGGTTCAAATCTAGCAGTGCCTTTGTCAAATTGTTATTATGATTGTTAGAGATGAATGAGGTGTAAATATGATGGATGAGCACTTCTTATCAGAGCTCTAGGATAGCTCAGTGGGTTAACGTTGGTGTCTCTCTCCACATCAATGTGGGTTTGAATCCCACTTTTTTTGTTGATGAAATGTGTTTATTGAAAATAGTCGACTAGTCGTGATTATTTTTTTGCAGGAAAAATAATCGCAATAAACCCCCGATTAATCGCAATTATTGTTAAAGAAAAAAACAATCGCGATTAATCGACTAGTTGATTAATGGCAATCTCACCCAATGGGTGAAAAATATTGTCGCCATAAACCAGCTTCCTGTGACAGAGAAACATAACTTTCAGTTAATGTGGGATTTGATCCCACATTGCAATAACTGCACTGGTGGCAACACCAGCTTTAACCCATTGAGCTACCCAAGAGCTCTGGAAATAGCTGCTCATCCTTCATACTTACTCCTGATTCCATACTAACATAGCTATAATAATATTTTGCTGTTATGGGTGTTGCTGGATTCAAAGCCACGCTCCAATGCACATACAGCAGGCTAGTCAACTAGCAGCGTTAGCACTTTGAGCTATCTGTAAACTCAAGCAGCAATCCTTTTTTCATCATATTTATCCCAATTCTAGACCATTTGTTATAATTATAACAGGGACCACACACCGGGATTGAACCCATGTTACAACACACACATTGCTTAAGCAGACACCAACCTTACCCATGGTGCTCCCACTGAGCCAAGCAAGCTTAGGATCACAACGTATAGTCAATTACTAATCCAGTTCAACACAGCCATGATCATAAAGCAGGGTTCAAAGCCATGCATAATGTGACAATGCAGTCAGATTGTTTGAACCTATATAAACTCTCTGAGCTAGCTGCTCTCTTTGCATGCTCTATTCAATTCTATTCAAACATCATTGCTCACTAATATTGTTATAATGATAATTTGTCAGGGGCAGAGCAGGATTCAAACACATGTTTGATAGACATACAGTACTTGCTAGCTATGGCATTGGGCCATTGAGCCACTTGAGGCTTCACTGCCATGTTAGTCAAATCCATATTAGTGAAACTAACCATTATTTAGTTAATCATCAAGGTAAGCTAAATCTGAAGACTGTAGAGTATAGATAAAGGCAAACCCATATGCTTGTCTAAAGGCATACAGTATACTGTCTTCAGTTAGGTGAACAATGGGGAATCGAACATGTGTCTCCAGCGTGGGAACCTTCAGCCTCTACCTTCAGACTATATTGCAGGCTGTCAAGCTTTGTTCCAACTAGTCTCACACTGGAAAGCAAGGCTATGTCCAAATCACCGTGTACTGCATTCATATCCCTTTGAGTTCTCTTTCAGGTTTAGAGGCTGGCATTGTACAGTAGTTAGGCACCAGTGTCACAAGTGGGAATCCTTCCAATTGTTTATATATATAATTATATATATATTTTTCATATTCATAATGTATTTTTCAGACCACACTCACACCCACAAGCCAATCAAATGTGCCCCAGTGATAAGCAGTCCAGCATGGTGCCAGCAGTACAGTCTCCGCAATGTGCATTTGCTCTCTGTCAGACAGGCTTTGAAGGAACTAACAAATTAATGGATTAACCAAATTAATGTTTTTAGAGTGTATTTCACATTCTAATCAGAAGCTTAATAAATTACATGGGAAGTATTAGACTAGATGGAGCCACAGATATAGAAAAACGATTTCTCTCTTATGGCTCATAATTGAGATGCTTCAGACAACCATATTTATATCCCATGATATTAATATAAATGAACAGGCCCGATACTGTGGCTTGTGCGACTTTTTCATGTTGATATTGATGCACAAAGGATATGGATGCACACACTTTTTCAACTTTAAAAGTATAATTTTAATAGATTACCCGATTATCATTTCACCAGTATCTTGACTGTACGTGACAGAGTATTTGAGCCTGGTCCGTCCACGGCTGCTGAGCCAGCCCATATACAAGCAGTGACTCCTGCTGAGAAATGATCCTATATACAGCCAGCTCCATATGAGGAAAGAACCAGGGAGGGAGGGGGGCGGGCAGGGAGGGAGGGAGGGAGGGAGGGAGGGAGGGAGGGAGGGGGGCGGGCAGGGAGGGAGGGAGGGAGGGAGGGAGGGGGGCGGGCAGTGAACCTCAGTCCACACTTATGAGCACGATTTATGGGTATAGGGCCGTCCGTCTCCCCCTGAGATGCCCGGGACGGAGGAACGGTGAATTGTGGGTCCTTGAAGCTGGAAGTGCTTTTGAACAGAGCCGGGAGAAGAGGCATATTGGCGGCGGCCGTATTTAACCAGACACGCCCCTCCCTGGTCTGTAACGTTGCAGTGTGAACTTCGAGGGCGTCAAAAAAGGTTTGCTTCAACAATGTCCGTAACACCTGCTGCTTTGTCCAGGCCGCTGTCTGGTGATGCCCACACACACACACACACACACACACACACACACACACACACTTTGCAAGGTGACCAAAACTCAATTTACAAAAGAACTGACTGATGGCATCGGGCAGAGATAGAGAGAGAGAGAGGAAGCTGGAGAGGGATGAGAGAAGAATGTGAGAGGAGTGATAGAGACATTAGAGAGTGATAATGGAATAAGAGAGTGATAGAGGAATGAAAGATGAGAGAAGGATGAGAGAGGAGTGAGAGGGAGCTGTGACGGAGAGGTGCAGTAGCCGCCTGTGTGTCAGGGTCACAGGGCTTCTCTCTGAAACATTATTTACTGTGGTGATTGGTCGGAGCCGAGGACCCGGATTAGCTGTTCCTGGGAACGCCGGTCACACAGGCCTTTGAAAACGGGGGCTGGGGGGTCTCTCCGTCTCTATTTTTCACCTTGTGCGTCAACCCGATCTGCTGCCGACCCTGAGCTGTCTCTCCTTCTCTCTCTCTCTCCCTCCAACGCTAATCTCATCACTCACTCTCTCGCTTTTTTATATTGTAGATCAGAGGAAAGCAGGTGTGTGTGTGTGTGTGTGTGTGTGTATGTCATCCCCTGGGTCGGCTGCAGGTGACAAAGTAGACTCCCAAATGAGGGACTGTAACTCTCACACAGTGTGACTTCATACAACGGCTTTGTGTCCTTCACGCCTGATGCTTTGGATAAATAATTTAGAATAATACATATTAATGCCGAATAAAACGGAATTAATGACGAGTCATTGTGACAGCGCCGAAGGGAAGCTGACCAGTGATCATAATTAACATTTAAACGGGCCACTTTGGAAGATCATGACTTATTCATCAGGGTCTGTTATGACCAGGGGCCCGTGGGCGTGCCAGGCTCTCTGTTCTGGCCCAAGTGACAGTGGTTCGATGCTATCCCAGCCATTCATCAGTGTCATGTAAATGGCCATATCTCACGACCGTGTAAATCCGATGTCCGTTTATCTCCGGGTTGCGAATAACAAAAGGCTTTGATTGTGTTTGTTGGCCGGCTTCGGCTACAGTACGTTTCAATGAGATTTGTTATTTTTATCCCTCTCTCCTTCCTCTCTCTCCCTCTTCCTCTCTGCCTGTCTCTCTCTCTGCTCCCTTTCAGGAGACATAATTGTTATTCTTCCGCATGACACATTCCGTGCTGCCACACCACTCCATGCTCTGGTCTCCTATGGAATTCAGTATTCAAATCTGTTCCCCGAGATATCTGGTTGTCACTCTAGTATTAAGCTTTTTTTTCTAGCATTTCCCTATGGAAAACAGATGTATGCAACCCTTGGGTTTACTTGTACTGCTCAGGTAAGAGTGTGTGTGTGTGTGTGTGTGTGTGTGTGTGTGTGTGTGTGTGTGTGTGTGTGTGTGTGTGTATGTGAGAGAGAGAGAGAGAGTGTTAGAGAGTTAGCAGTATCCTAGATGGGTTTTGACCGGTGGGCGGTTTGACCAGAGTGGCAAGCCCTCCCCAACCCCCTCCCTCCAACCTGCCCGCCTCAGCTCCACAAACAGGCGGCCTCAGCTCCTTCTCTGCAAAACACCCACACCTCCGCACACACACTCACGAAGTCACGAAGATTAACGCGCCCCCGTCTGAAACGACGCCTCCCTCTCTGTTCAGCTTATTACTGGCTGCACGTCCTCCCAGACTGCACCAGGACCTAGTTTCCAACTCCCACGGTGTCGGGAGTGAACGCTCGGGCTAGTTTTGTTGTCTCGTTCCCCCATTTTTGGCTGGCAAGGAGGGGGCAGGTGGGCGAGGGGTGAGTCACGCCTGGGAGGAGAGGTGTGTGTTTTAATGAAGACCGACGACAGGAAGCTCTCTCGTCACGTCTTCCGCTCGGTCCGCTGTCTGTCAACACGTCTGGCGTCGCCTCGGCCGGCTCCTCCATTGAGTCTTTTTTAACCTCTGCGTTTTCAATTTTGGTGTTCAACACCGTGGTCTCACAAACTGCTACCTCATCTGTCATTCAAACTGACGTGAGTCCTAAAACGTGCGAGGATTGGAAGGTTGAGAACCTCAATCCACCTTGCAGAAGCTTCGAGAGGGGATTTGAGTAAACCGATAAATCCCCTCAAAACCTATACGCTCCTATTCATGCTATATTCATGCTACAGTATATGAATAGGAGCTCATAGGTTGAGGGGAATTATCGAAGGAGACGCCATACTTTTACAGTACTTACAGTAGCAACCCTTCAGTCAAACGCTACTATTTCTCCCATTAACAAGACATCCCATAATCCATCCATCCATCCATCTTCATCCGCTTATCCGGGGTCGGGCCGCGGAGGCAGCAGTTCCAGCAGGGGGCCCCATACATCCCTTTCCCTAGCAGCATCAACCAGCTCTGCCTGGGGAATCTTTAGCCGCTCCCAGGCCAGTGCGGAGATGTAATCCCGCCACCTGGTCCTGGGTCTACCAGCCTCCCAGCCGGACACGCCTGGAAGACCTCCCTAGGGAGGCGCCCAGGAGGCATCCTCACTAGATGCCCGAACCACCTCAACTGGCTCATTTCGACGCAAAGGAGCAGCGGCTCTACTCCGGGTCTCTCCCGGATGACTGAACTTCTCACCCGATCTCTCAGGGAGACCCCAGCCACCCTCCGGAGAAAACTCATTTCGGCTGCTTGTATCCGTGATCTTGTTCTTTCGGTCATGACCCATCCTTCATGACCATAGGTGAGGGTGGGGACGAAGATGGACTGGTAGATCGAGAGCTTTGCCTTTTGGCTCAGCTCTCTTTTCGTCACAACAGTGCAATAAAGCGACTGCAGAACCGCACCAGCTGCTCCGATTCTCCGGCCAAACTCCCTCTCCATGGTTCCCTCACTCGTGAACAAGACCCCCAGATACTTGAACTCCTTCACTTGGGGTAAGGACTCATTTCCTACTCGGAGCGGACAGACCACCGGTTTCCTGCTGAGAACCATGGCCATGTGTCACCATGTGTGTCGATTATGACGTTCTTATGACGTGTCGATTAGGACTTTGCTGTTTTGGGGGTGAATGCTGGAGGTAAGGGAGAGTGTGGCGGTTCGGGTGAAGCTTGACGGCTGATGTCTTTAGGAGTGACAGGTAGAATAGAGGAGGCAAGACAGTGTGTGTGTGTGTGTGTGTGTGTGTGTGTGTGTGTGTTTGGAGTTAAGGATATGGTCACCATGAGGAGATGGACAGAAGGAGCACCTGGGAACAAGAGTGGGTGAATCCTCAGCTGCACATCCTGTCGGAGCCCAAACACACGAGCACGCATACACACACAAATTCAACACAGCGCAAACACACATTCAACACAGCCCTACAGTACCCTGAGCCTGCAATTCAAAATGGCAGGTGTTACCAGTCGATTCAGCGGTTGTTGGAAATGTCATAACTGTCCTCGGAGAGAAGGGAGAGAGGGGGAGTGGAGAGAGAGAAAGTCAGAGAACAGAAGCAAGATGATGCTATTTTAGCAACAGTGAAAGTCAACACTCTGGTCTAGTTTGTTTGAGATATTAGCTTCAGTTCGTTGAACATAAAACATAAATCTACCCTAATCTAAAAAATTAATAAAAAACTAGCAGCGTGTGACGATGGTGCTCTCTGTTTCCAGGTGTCAAAACAACTGAACAAGCTAATGTTGCTTAAGCCCAGTTACTGATGATTGATTATTTATTTACATTCCATTTGCATACCGTGGCATCTTTCATTTCTACTCTTTAATCAAATGCTTGTTCTAATCTGGGAGTCACATCTGGCATGTGTTTGCCCCCGAGACAGGAAAACATTATTTTTGGCTGACGCCAAAGCATTTCTTAGAGGAATCCGTTGGAGGAATATTCTTCACCAGTCTCTGGGTGGATCTCAAGAGTTTAAGATGGCTGCCTCTCCTCCGGGTTTAAATCAACCTGCCTGCGTGCCCAGAGCTGATGAAGAGGAGACAAGGCCTCTTTAGACTATTGACATGCAGCCCCTGGCCGACGTCTTTACGGCCGGAGGTGGTCGAAAGGAGAGGAGGCGAGCGGAGGAAGCCACTCCAGGCCGTTAAGGTGCGGCCTTGTGTCCTATGTCCCGTGTCTTGTTCAGACGGCGGTGGGTGTTGTTGTTTACGTGGACGCCGGCGCCTTTACACACAGGAACGCCGATGGGAGAGAGAGACTGCTTCGCCCTGGAGCCTGTGGGAAGTACGAGTCCATCAGGGAATTACAGAATACTGGGCCTACATAAACAAGAATGACAAGAGAGGGAGGGAGGGAGGGAAGAGTACTGGAGATGAAACAGCTTCAGTTGGGATATCTGGCCGTCTGAGAGAGTCCATAACGCACCTTGGAAAAGTGGGATGAGAGAGTGTGGCAGCATGAATCAGATTGTGCGGTCTGTGCAGTCTGTGTGCCTGCATGTGTGAGAGAAAGAGAGAGGCCCGAATAGTTGAAGGAGTGATCGCTTGTGCAGATTCTCTCTCTCTCTAATCGTGTTCCTAATCTCCACATTCAGAGCCCTGTTGAGTTTTTGGTCTGGCTCTGATGGTTCCAGCTGTGTGATCTGTTCCTCCACACTTGGGCGTGTATGTCCCTTGGCTGATAGTTAACATTGCACAGATCCCTACATCCAGCTGCTGTGTGTGTGTGTGTCTATTTGTATGTGTTCCTAAGTCTACGTTGTGTGTGTGTGTGTGCGTGCGCACATGTGTGTGTGTGTGTGTGTGTGTGTGTGTGTGTGTGAGAGAGAGTGTGTATGTGAGTGTGTGTGCGTGTCTGAGTGTGTGACGTGTGTGTGTATGTTTTTATCCGTGTTCTCAAGCCTTCTTTGTGTGCCCAATATCTTAGCCCAGTGAGGGATGGACAATCTCCATTTCTAGTGTGTGTGTGTGCGCGCGTGTGTGTATCTACCTGACGATCTCCTCCGGCGGTTTCCAGGGAGGTGGCCCAGATCGACCAGTTCCTGCAGGAGACGGCGGCGCGCGAGGCCAACGCCAAGGTGCGTCTGCAGCAGTTCATCGAGGAGCTGTTGGACCGCGCAGACCGCGCCGAGAAACAGCTGCAGGTCATCAGCAGCTGCGGCACCACGCCCAACGGCAGCCTGGGGCGCTGCAGCCTGCAGGGGTCGAAGGGCAACGGACGCCAGGTCAGGAAGGGGCGGAGCCAGGGTGGGGGTGGTGGGATGAGGGGACAATGTTATTTTCAAAAATGCTTTATTACTGCCTTATCAGTGGTGACAGATGATTTTCCCGGCCCAGTCACATTCAATCCCTGAGTATTTGAAACAACAATAACCTAGCAGCCGATCCGCCCAAGACGATTTTGATTGGTTTAAAGAAATACAGCCTTTTTTCCCCCCATATCTGCGAATGGTAATGATTGCAGCCAGACCTTTCTCCAGCATTGGCCCAGCGTAAACGAAGTGTGGAGATAGCTCTGGCTATGCGACACTGCTGCACGGCGGACATTCATTCGTGACTCATTTTTGAAAACGAGAGGATGTGACATAATAGGCTGGAATGTACAAAAGTTTGAAGTATTTGAACAGAGCTGCGGTTAGGATTCGACCTCGTTTGAAAATGACAGGGCAGCCAATGGAGAGCCACTTCTAGGAGCCGATGTCAAAGTAGATTTTTCATTTGAATAATGTATGGGTATGGATTTTATTGAATGCTGTCAAAGCAGTATATCACATGATGGAACCATGATGTACTTTAAAGTCCCCAGGACATCACTTAAGGGACATGCTTTTTGATGTGTCTCTGTCTGGGGGTTAGAAGACTGCATGATGAGACCGGAGCAGACTGTGTGTGTCTGGGGGTTAGAAGACTACATGATGAGACTGGAGCAGACTGTGTGTGTCTGGGGGTTAGAAGACTACATGATGAGACCGGAGCAGACTGTGTGTGTCTGGGGGTTAGAAGACTACATGATGAGACCGGAGCAGACTGTGTGTGTCTGGGGGTTAGAAGACTACATGATGAGACTGGAGCAGACTGTGTGTGTCTGGGGGTTAGAAGACTACATGATGAGACCGGAGCAGACTGTGTGTGTCTGGGGGTTAGAAGACTGCATGTTATGAGTCTCGCTGCAATTTGCCGTTTTAATTGGTGCCTGGGCGTTAATAGAGGGTTGTGTGAAATATTTATACAACAGCCTCTGGACTGTGAAAGTCACAATTGGAAAATGAGCAAGGAGGCGTGTGTGTGTGTGTGTATGTATGTATGTGTGTGTATGTGTGTGTGTGTGTGTGTGTGTGTTTGCGTGTGTGTGTGTGTGTGTGTGTGTGTGTGTGTATCCCCTGGACTATACCTCTTCTCATTTGGAATCATCTCCCTCCCTCGTCTTGCAGTCTGCCCAGGGAATTAGCTCGTCATTACTTGGTGGTTATTGGCTCAGAAGAACACAGCTTTCAATGAAACACTGCTGAGATGTACAACTAAGAAATGCTACCGTGACTGGAAGTCATTAAGTATTTGGAATATTGGGAGACCAGACAACCCCAGGCATAAGAGATCCCTAAAATACTCTAAGTCGTCTTGATGAAATGTTATGAACGTGTATGAATGCGTTTGAGGTATAGCCACTGCCCGTTAAACATACTGAAGCCATTTATCTGAATCTGTCCAACTCTGATAACTGTACACTCCTGGACTACAGGAGCGCTGAGTCGACCGGTTTCCATGGAGACCGTCCGGGCGGCGCGTCCGTTCCTGCTCTGACGGCCGACCCGGAAGCTCCCGCGCCAGCTCCTCCGTGACCTCCGCCTGGGCGCCGTCCGCGTGTTATGGCGCCCGTGTTTCCCGGGCCCCGCCAATCCCACCGCTGATTACAGAGCGCTGATTTTGAAACGCGCCAGATTCCCGTTTGAGGCTACAGGGCGTCTTCTTTTGCGACGTCACCGGCGCAGACGGTGTGTGTATGTGTGTGTGTGTGTCGTGACGGCGCGCAACCACCGTCTCGGCTTGACGGTCAGGATCTGTGTAGGGATAGTGGCAGCATACAATACAGCACTGGGTCCAACGAGAGAGAGAAGGAGAGAGAGAGAGAGGGAGAGGGAGAAAGGGGCAGAGGGAGAGGTGAACTGGTGTGTCTCCAGACTGACTGGGTTTCCTCTGTGTCTCAGATCACTGGGACGGAAGAAGCTCCGGGTTCCAGTCTGTTTCTGCCGGGCCGGGCTCCGCCCTGCCTCCTGTTCTAGAGAGAGGGAGACGGGCCGCTGTTTGCCTTGTCCCTCCGCGGTCCGATTCTACTGCCACTGGGCATGTGTGTGTGTGTGTGTGTGTGTGTGTGTGTGTGTGTGTGTGGGGGGGGGCACGTGCATGCTCCCTCCCTGCACCAAGTTTTGGCTCACAGTCCACAGACTGTACTGTATAGTACACACACACACACGCAAACACACACACACACACACACACACACACTCACACACACACACACACACAAAGGCCTGGATGGATTTAGCTGAAGGAAAGAAAAGGGGTTGAAAGGGAGAGGAGGAGAGGGAGGGAGCAAGGGATAGAGATGGATAGAGATATATAGAGATGGATAGAGATAGAGACAGATATATATAGAGATTGATAGAGATGGATAGAGATTGATAGAGATATATAGAGATGGATATAGATATATAGAGATAGATAGAGATATATAGAGATATATAGAAATGTATAGAGATGGATAGATATAGAGACAGAGATATATAGAGATGGATAGAGGTGGATAGGGATATATAGATATATAGAGATAGATAGAGATGGATAGAGATAGGGCCAGGACTTGAATGGAGGGTGAGATGGACAGAGAGCGCAAAGTTACAGTAGAAAGAGAGAGATAGAGTTCATTAGTTGGGCCTAACAGACAGAGACAGAGAGAGACAGACAGGGAAATGGAGAGAAAGAGAGGGGGAACTAAGTCTGGCAGCAGCTCCATCACGCCAACACACACACACACACACACACACACACACACACACACACACACACACACACACAGACAGACACACAGACACACGCACACACACACACACACACACACACACACACACACACACAGACTCCCAGACACACACACACACTCACACACACACACAAAGGCCTGGATGGATTTAGCTGAAGGAAAGAAAAGGGGTTGAAAGGGAAAAGAGGAGAGGGAGGGAGCAAGGGATAGAGATGGATAGAGATATATAGAGATGGATAGAGATAGAGACAGATATATATAGAGATTGATAGAGATGGATAGATATTGATAGAGATATATAGAGATGGATAGAGATGTATAGAGATATATAGAGATTGATAGAGATGGATAGAGGTGGATAGGGATATATAGATATATAGAGATAGATAGAGATGGATAGAGATAGGGCCAGGACTTGAGGGGAGGGTGAGATGGACAGAGAGCGCAAAGTTACAGTAGAAAGAGAGAGATAGAGTTCATTAGTTGGGCCTAACAGACAGAGACAGACGGTTCACAAAACCAGAGGGAAATGGAGAGAAAGAGAGGGAGAAATGTGTCTGGCAGCAGCTCCACCACGCCTACACACACACACACACACACACACACACACACACACACACACACACACACACACACACACACACACACACACAGACACACACACACACACGCGCACACACACACACACACACACACACAGACATGCACACACACGCACACAGACTCCCAGACACACACACACACACACACACAAACAGACACACAGACAGATAACACACACACACACACACAAACAGACACAGACACACACACAGATACACACACACACACACACACACACAGACACACACACACTGCTCTGAATTCTTCCTTGCGTAAAGTATTGAAGGGATTTAGCAGCTTCTGCTCCCTCTCACAGCCAGGAGGATACACTTCCTCCACTCCGCCCAATCAGCCACCTTGTTTTCAGAGCATCGGCCAATAACAACATATTATCTACATGACTCTGGACAGCGCTGAGATACAGCAGCTTTGAGGTCTCTTTTTCCAAACACCGTCTGTCATACTCGACTATTTTAAACTGATCTTATTTTCTGTCTTTGTCTTTTGTCCATGCTTGTCATGAAATCAGAATGCTTTTTCAGAATACTTTGAAATCAGAATCCTTTTTGCCGTTGGCTTTGTTCATGTAAAAATGGAGATCGTTTTAGTTCATTGTCTCATGCAGTCCTTTTTTTCTGCTGATTGATTCACACATGAATTATTTCCAGCCAGGCTCTCCTTTTTTCTCAAGGAGCAGTCCTACAGTACTTGTTCAATGCTCACTCTCCTCCTCCCCTCCCTCTCTCTCTCCCTCCTCGTCCTCCCCTCCCTCTCTTTCTCTCCCTCTTTCTCACTCCTCCCCCCCTCTCTCTTACTCTTCCTCCCTCTCCCTCTCTCCTTCCATCTCCTCCTCCCCTTCCCTCTTTCTCTCTGTCTCTCTCCCTCTCCCTCCCTCTCCTCCTCCCCTCTCTCTCTGTCTCTCTCCCTCTCCTCCTCCTCCTCCTCCTCCCCCCCTTCTCTCTCCCTCTCATCCTCCTCCTCCCTCTCTCCAGAGGAACTCCAGTATCTCAGGATCCACAAGGGGGATGTACCAGGTGTCGGACCGTCGCTCCTCCCCGAGCACAGGGTAAGCCATCCACGACCAAGCCCCTACCTGTCATCACAACACACAATACACTACCCTGGCGCTAGGAAGGGTTTTTAGGAGCCTTGCATGCTTACGGAAGCCACCATCAAGGACCCTTTCACTGTTACTGGTCTGTACGTGTGTGTGTGTGTGTGTGTGTGTGTGTGTGTGTGTGTGTGTGGGCGTGTGTGTCTGTGTGTGAATGACATCACCATCCTTCTGCCACACATCTGTGCGTCTCAGCCGGTGTTTTGGCGAATGAACGATGACGTCACCCTCCTTTGCGGATGATGTCACCCCCCCCCCCCCCGTGAATCATGGGTAGCAGCATGGCACACGCGGACTGACCCGGCTCCAACTCTCCCAAGAATGCCACCTTCCTCCGAGCCGTCTGTCCCTCAGATATAAATACCCACGGCTCATTTAGAATCTATTTAGTATACTTATATTTCTAGCAATGCTGTAATTCATCTGCTGATGAGGATTGACTTTCTTATTCCTCACCAAATGCTACGACTTCAGATACCATAGAGCGGTTCACGAATTGATATGCTGCTGTGGGCATCACGGTTTAAACAAGTGTCTTATTTCTCGATGCTGCTACACGCCATGATCGACTCAGTTTGGCAGCGGAGTGTTTCAGTCGGCCACGCCGCACGCCGGCCATCAGGAAGCCGCCTCCACTTCCTGGTTCGACATCTACCGTATATATTGACCTCCCGCCTAATTAGCTAGCTCCTCCCATTGATCCAGCTGCATTGATCTAACCTGTCAGCGGTTCTGTTGAGGTTAAGTGAGCAGGTGGCCACAGTCACAACAAGTCTTCTTCTCCGAGACCTCATCGACGGAACGGCCGCAGAGGTCACGAAGGTCACCCCGGGGGTCACGCCGTCCGTGTCATGATGTAAATCCACGCCGACCTGGTGACATAACGCCAGCTGCATAGGGATGTAAACAAAATGGGAGACACTTTGGCGAAAGGGTGCAATCAGTAGCTGGCTATGACGAAGGTCGAAGGCTCCATCCTGATTGGCTGGAGGGCGCGCATGGAAGGGACAGCGTGTGGTGTTGCCCAAACCTTTGCACGGCCCCGCCCAATCACAACCGAAAGATTTGTCATGGGAGTTTCTCTAGTGAAAGGGTTTCTAGTCTACTGTAGGGCCTAGCCTAGACTTCATTCATCCCCGGGGATAGTAGTCAGGTGGCGGCCATTTGCAGGAAGACCGTCTCATCGGAGTTTAGATGGAACTCTCTCTACGGTCGGGGGTTTAAAAGCATTTACACGGGACAGAACTCTGCTCTTCTCCAGGAGTCAGTGGCTGGAGAGTTCTCCTCCCCCCACCCATCTAAACTGAAGTGCCGACTCATATTTAACGGCTAGGCCTCAAAAGCCTTTTTACGATGGTGTAGTTTGTCCACTGATGGTTTAAGGTACATTTTAAAATACTGTTTTACTGTTTTGTTTGTTTAGTGTGTGGCTGGCACTAGTCTGTTTTCATACTGTATTACGTGAAGAGCGAACGGGACGTTTATAGAAAAAAATAGTTGTAGACGATGATGTTTAGTGTGAAACGTTATAGTATGGTATTGATACTACTGTACTCAGATTGGGTTGTATGTAAATACTAATAATATTCAGAATCACATGATTACTGTACATCAAATGAATGCGGACCACATCACAGAAAGATGTTCAGAAGTTTAAACCAGGGGTCCAGGCTCTCTGCTGAGCGGTAAAGGTCAGTAAAGTAGGCAGCAGCAAAGGACTGAGCTGAGCCGGACTGGCTGGACAAGGCTCGTTGTCGCTTCCTCTCCGAGACCCCGAATGCAACAGCCAAAAAGTGGGTTGCCATGGTTTCTCAAAGCCAATTCCAGTTCATTTCTTGGCAGGTCGAACAAACCAAACGAATCCACGGTTCCCTTCGCCAACAGTTAGAAAAATGTATACCGTTGATTGTTTTTGCACATCTTGCACACATTACTGAGAACTCCCAGGTGGACACACAGCTTTCCCATTGGCGGACGTGCAAGTCGCCATCAAATCTAATTGGTCCCTTATCACATGAAAATACAGGAAGAATAATCCTTACTCATCTCAAATTGATTCTTCCAAGTTCAAGTGGTATTCCTGGACGATTGTCATCAAGTCATCTTCTCTCTCTTCCCGGCCTCCAGGGCGTCGGGGCGGGTCAAGTCCATCTCCCAGGGTTCCGGGGGGTACGACAGCGACAGCGTGGAGATGCACCCCATGGAGGACTGCCCCGAGGCCCAGTACTACCACGTGCAGTGCCGGCTGGGCGAGGGGGGCTACGATCGCCCCCCGCCCGGCGGCGGCGGAGGAGGCGGGGGCGGCTGCTCCCGGAGCTGGGGTCTCCGTAAGCAGGCCATTCAGAACTGGCAGCGCCGGCCCTACCGCAACAGCACGGAGGAGGGGGAGGAGGGCGACGTGTCGGACGTGGGGTCCCGGACCACCGAGTCGGAGGCGGAGGTGTGGGAGCAGGAACGGAGGGCCACGGCCGAGGTGCAGCAGTCCGGGGCCCCCCACCCAGGAACCGGAGGAGGCTACCGCCTGGGAACTGGTAGGGGGATCGCACCTCTCATCTCTCTCTGCCTCCCTCCTTCCCTCCCTCTCTGTGTCTCTTGGTCTGCCCCTCTCTCTATCTCTCTCACTCACACTCTCTCTCACGCACACACTGACACATGCAAGCGCATGCAGGTGCACATAAGACCCAGCACACAGACGCACGTGAGTCGTGGCTACTCCAGGGGCGGGGCTAGACTGACCAGGGAACAGCCATGGGGGGCTGTGTCACCTCAGGATGATTCATGGGTAGTAGACCGCTCCAGAAAGCCCAGAACAGCCAAGAGGTTACGGTCACAGGGGGAGTAGTAATGACCGCGTTGGGCCTACTCACACACTCTGCTACTCTGCATCGTCGGCAAGGGACTGCTCAACTTACTGTACAGTGTGTGTGTGTGTGTGCCTTGGAGTGTACGATAGCACAGTACCTCCTACCAACTGTATTATATTTTGAACCTCCCTCCACACATACGTCACAGAGAGATTTTATTAGAAAGCCAGGTCATAACTGAACACACTCCAGATAGCGTCGATCTACTCTTAAGGCCCGTCGTCGCCAACATCCCAGCATGCCCGGCTACAAGCCTGTTTTATTAGTCTGTGAAGTCTGTGAAGCCAGGTGGACGAAGGTGGACCGAAGGCAAAAACGAGAGTCATGGAGGACGCGGCGAAGATAACACGCCTTCGCCTCCTGTGGAGAGCCGTCGCCTGGACGCCGCGTGACGTCAGGCTCTGACGTCTACCGCCATATCGGACTCTCGGGGCGCTAGCCAGGTGAAACGGAAAATGCATCGACTCACAGCATGGCTGCGAGCGCATGTGGTCTGTCCCGAGCGTGGGCGATGCTTCCCGGGGCCTGTTGCCGCGCAAAACGCCTTTCTCCCGAGGCCAAGACGCCACACATGACTCACCACAGGCTGGCGGAGTCGGAGCCGTCATGTGGCACCGGCCAATACGTGCACTGTAGTAAACAGCCAATATTTTCCATTACGGCCTGGATCCACAGTAGTGATTTCTCTAAAATTCTCTAGCCATTTCTCATTGTGACAAGTTGACCGTTGGCGCCATCGTGTGGACAAAGTTGGAACTTTGCTGTAATAACCTCAGCTCCCATAGTTTTTGACAGGATTGGTGTTGTTACCTGCAAGGCATCTCTGCCTGTCGCACAACCGCCGGTGCCTAGGAGCCGAGTGCAGGGTATTTGGCTGGAGTTGTCCTCCGCTGGTGTTCATTCCCCTTTGCTCGCCAGAAAGTGGCCGTGGACTCTGCATGGCAGGGGCGTCCTTCTCCCTGAGCCAGGCTTTCACCTGACCGCATACCAAACGTCCAGGTAGATGTTAAAACCTGGACGTTTTCAGGCAGATGTCGGCCTGTGCGCCACTTCTGTCGGACCCTCTTCAGCCAGTGCCTGAGTACCAGCTTCAGGATCCTCAGCTGGGAGCCATCCTTCTCTGAGGTTTCACCCCTTTTATCACCAGAACATCTCAGGATGGTGGGGCAGCGGTCAGGGCCGTCTCCCTACCACTCCCTGCAGCTGGCACTCGATCGTCAGGTCTGTACTAGGCGGCTTCTCGGTTTCCCCAGTTCTTGTCCGTTCGTCGCAACCAGAGCCAGAAGCTTCCCTTTTCTGCTTCTTCAGTGAGATCTTGCAGGATGTTCTCGATCTTCCCTGCCGTGAAGCCAACGTCCCTCAGGAAGCGTTTGGTTTGAGAGGCTTACGAAGCCACGGCAGCCGACTTCTACTGGGTACGTTGTTGCTCTTCAGCCTTTCTCCTGGCATTCTGCCACGATGTCAGCGCACCGCAGCTTCTTCCTTTCATACGCTTCCTGGAAGCCCTTTTCCCATGGAACTGTTAACCCGAGCAGCAGCACATGTTTCTCAGCCGCCGACAACAGGACGATGTCGGGCCTCAGTGTGGTGATGGTGATGTCGGTGGGGAACCGGAGCTGCCTGTCGAGGTCTGCTCTCATTGACCAGGCATCTCCAGGGGCCAGTACTGGTGTTCTCTCCTGGGGGGAACTCTTCACAGATCAATTTGTTATGTTATGTTATGTTATTTTTATTTATAATGCGCCCCCCCAACCAACTGTTACATCAGCCGGGGGCGCAGCCCGGGTACAAAAAGAGACAAACAAAAACAAAGGACTGCAGAGACACAAAATGAAACTACATTTAAGACACAAGACAAGGACATAAATTATAGATCGTCTGCGACAAAGAGGGGAGTTTTAAGCTGTGCTCTAAAGAGTCCAGGGTGGTGGCGGACTTGATGTTCAGAGGAAGCTTGTTCCATAGCCCAGGTGCCATCACAGAGAATGCACGGTCTCCCTTTGTGACAAGTTTTGACCGTGGGACCTTCAGGGTCATCTGGTTGTCAGATCTGAGCCGGCGACCAGGCCTGAAGGTCCAGGAGATCTTTGATGTAAGCTGGGTCGAGACCATTGAGGGCTTTGAAGACATACGTGAGGATCTTGAATTTCACTCTGCGCTTCACTGGGAGCCAGTGAAGGGAGGAGAGGACAGGAGAAATGTGTTCCCTCATCTTAGTGCCTGTCACCAGCCTGGCAGCGGCATTTTGGACTAGCTGCATGCTGTGGATGGTCTTGCCGGTGACCCCGGCATAGAGGGCATTACAATAGTCCAGTCTGGAGAAGATGAGCATTAGTACGACCCTCCGTAGGTTGCTGGAGGAGAGGAAGGACTTGATTTTGGATACTGTGCGCAGTTGGAAAAAACAGGATTGCACCACAGATCTCACTTGCTTGTCAAACTTGAGGTCTGTGTCAAATATGACCCCAAGGTTTCTGTCGTGGGATTTTTCAAGGGTGGACAAATGTCCTAGATTTTTTCTGATCTGACTGATCGAGGTGGAGTTGCCGATCAGAAGGATTTCACTCTTGGTGTCATTGAGCTGCAGGAAGTTTTGTGAGAATTTAAAGGTTCCAAATGTTTCTTCACCTCTGTTTCAGGAACGGGTGGGTGCGTCGGCTGTGAAATCCATCTCATGTGCTCACAGATAACGTTAAATGGTGTTTTTACTGATTCCAAATGTCCGACATTTTATACGAATGCTTTGCCCGCTGTTCCTCCAGGGCGGTCTGAGGGACGCCACAGCAAGCCCTGCCGCCACGAGAGGAGCCCGTCCCGCTCCAACGAGGTCATCAGCCCGGAGGTGCTGAAGATGCGAGCCGCGCTCTTCTGCGTCTTCACCTACTTGGACACCAAGACCCTGCTGAGGGCGGCCGAGGTCTGCCGCGACTGGAGGTTCGTGGCCCGCCACCCGGCCGTCTGGACCCGCGTGCTGCTGGAGAACGCCCGCATCTCCTCCAAGGTGGGTGAGACACACACACAAGCACACGCAGATCCCACACTTACAGCCCAATTTCGATGAATCGATCGAGGTCAAGGTCGTCTGAGGTTGATATCAGAGGAGATGGCTGAGATGAAGTGCTTCCTCGTTGCAGTTCCTGAGCACGCTGGCTCAGTGGTGCGTCCAGACGCACTCGCTCATCCTGCAGAACCTCAAACCACGACAGAGAGGCAAGAAGGAGACCAAGGAGGAGTACCTCAAGAGCACGCGGTGAGACACACACACACACGTAAAAATATATGTACAGTACACACACAGGTATAAATACACACACATACAACTCCCCCCCATCTCTCTCTCTGCCAGTGGGTGTCTGGAGGAGGGGCTGGAGTCTCTGCTGAAGGCCACCGGCAGCAACCTGCTCATCCTCAAGGTGTCCCACTGTCCCAACCTGCTGACCGACCGCTCCCTCTGGCTGGCCAGCTGCTACTGCCGCGCCCTGCAGGCCGTCACCTACAGGTACGCCACGGCCGTCTGAATACGCACTTCACAAAAGAACCACCGTCCGAGGATGATGTATTTTTGAGGTGCCACTGTCCTCCGTGTTGTCTGAAAGTGTCGTTGTTTTCGTCGTGATCGTCCCAGGAGCGCCACGGACCCGGTGGGTCAGGAGGTGATCTGGGCCCTGGGGGCCGGCTGCAGGGACATCATCTCCCTCCAGGTGGCGCCACTGCATCCATGGTGAGAGAGCGGTCGTGGCCGCCACTGCTACACTTTATCTTGTCACTACGAACTCTGCCATCAGAACCCTGAAGGACGTGCTTTAAAAAAAAGACCATCCGGATGGGATCTGTCTGAGAGGCTGCGGAGAGACATCACGCCCTCCGACACTAGCCAATCAGATGACCGCTGAAGCGATAGCTACCGTCCAATCAGCTCCCCTCTCTGTCGTTTTTTATTTTTTACAGTCAACAGCCGGCTCGCTTCAGCAACAGATGCTTGCAGACCATTGGCCGATGCTGGCCACACCTCCGCGCCCTGGGAGTGGGCGGGGCCGGGTGTGGCATACAGGGGCTGGCCTCGTTGGGTGAGTAACAGTAGGGTCTGCGGTTCGAATCCCGGCTCCTCCTGTTTGCCTGTCGTAGTGTCCTCGGGGAAGACACTGAACCTCAAATTGCTCCCAATGAGCAGGCTAGTACCTTGCATTGGTGTGTGAATGTGTGTGTGAATGGGTGAATGAGAGGCCATTGTAAAGCACTTGGATCAAAGCGTAATATTAGTGCAGTCCATTTGCTATTTTCCATAAGTGGGAGTGTGACCATGGTTCCATGTATTAATATACTGCGTCTTGAAAACCTGCGGTTTTACAATTCCTAACCGGGAGAGAATGCAAAACTCAAATGACGTATTGATTGACATCTGTGTGTGTATGTGTGTATGTATGTGTGTGTATGTATGTATGTGTGTGTGTGTGTGTGTGTGTGTGTGTCCCAGCGAGGAACTGCATGCGTCTGCAGGTGCTGGAGCTGGATCACGTGAGTGAGATCAACCAGGAGGTGGCAGCAGAGGTGTGCAGGGAGGGCCTGAAGGGTCTGGAGATGCTGGTGCTCACCTCCACCCCCGTCACCCCCAAGGCCCTGCTGCACTTCAACAGTGAGTACGCACACTACACCACACCTATATACTACCCCAAGTATACTACATACTACACCACAGCCCTCTATTCCCAAATAGACTACATACTACACCACAACTATAAACTACCCCAAGTATACTACATACTACACCACAGCCCTCTATAATACCCCAATTATACTACATACTACACCACACCCCTATATACCACAACAAGTATACTACATACTACACCACAGCCCTCTATTCCCCAATATACTACATACTACACCACAACTATAAACTACCCCAAGTATACTACATATTACACCACAACTATGAACTACCCCAAGTAAACTACATACTACACCACAGCCCTCTATTCCCAATTATACTACATTCTACACCACAACTATAAACCACCTCAAGTGTACTACATACTACACCACAGCCCTGTATACAACCCCAAATATACTACATACTACACCACGACACAATATTGTACCCCAAGTATGCTACATACTACACCACAGCCCTGTATACTACTCCAAGTATACTACATACTACACCACACCTATATACTTCCCCAAGTATACTACATACTACACCACACCCCTATATACTACCCCAACTATACTACGTATTACACCACAGCCCTATATACAACAGTACATACTACAGGACACCGCTATATACTACCCCAAGTATACTACACCACACCCCTATATACTACCCCAAGCATTATACTGTACATACTACACACTGCACTGCCAAGCACCTACTGTATCCATCTATCTGTCTACTGAAGATGTTAGTACATACAACAAGCCTTGTCCATGTGCAGAGAGAGAGAGTGAGAAGGATGGAGAGAGGGAGAAGGAGAGAGAAAAAAGTATGAGAGAGGGAGGGAGAGAGAGAGAGAGAGAGAGAAGAAGAGAGAGAGGAGGAGGAGGAGAGAGGGCTGTTTTTCTGTGTAGCTGCTCCCTGAGGCCTCTTCCTCCTGCCTCCTCCTCCAGGTGTGTGTCGTAACCTGAAGTCCATCGTGGTGCAGATCGGGATAGAGGACTACTTTGAGGACCCCAGCAGCCCGGAGGCCAGGAAGCTCTTTGACGAGATGGTGAACAAGCTGCAGGTGAGCAAGCCTCAGACATCCTCCACTGCAAGAACACACCTGTTCCCACCTGGCACAGCTATTATTAATTTTTGTGGTGCACTTCACCATGGTCCACTAACGGAAAGGGGGATAGTCTTACTTTTCTCTGACGAATGAGTCCGGCGCTTTCATTTTTATTTTTTTCCGTTCTCTCTCTCTCTCTCTCTTTCTCTCTCTCTCTCTCTCTCCCTCCCTCCCTCCCTCCCTCCCTCCCAGGCCTTGAAGAAAAGACCTGGCTTCTCCAAAATCCTGCACGTCAAAGCCGACAGCCTCTGCTAACCCCCTCCACTGGACACAAGGCCACCAGAGGAGGTCGGCCATTCCGGATCCAGTAACTCAAAAAGGTCCAGTCATTTCAAAACCCTCAGTGTGGCAAACCGACACACAGGCGCCCGTAGGCCGCCATTTTGGACCACGGTTTGGTTTGGTCGCGGCTAACGGGCAAAACGGAACAGGATCAGTCCACACGCACTCTTGAGACTCGACAAAGAAATATCTAGCCAATCCCTGGGGCTGAAACCAATGGAGATTCTCATTGGGGGTCTGACCACAACAGTCCCCCCTCCTCCATATAGAAACTCCACCCTACCATCGTCAGAATGGAAGGCTGCCAGGAAACGTGCCAGGGTGCCTGAGTCAAAATATTTGAGGACCCCTAGTCCCTAGGCCGACCAAACGGACACAAACGGCCACAACGCAGCCGGACTTCTTGGGGGCCATTTTGTTTCATCACAGCACAGGGAGAGAGCTGTAAGCTGGAGGGTGACATCATTAGGGAGCTCCTCTATCTCTCCTTCTCTCTCCCTCTCTCCCTTCCTCCCTCCTTCTCTCTCTCTCTCTAAACACTGTTTCTGACATGGGTCTCAGCCAGATCGCCCAAGGTCAAAGGTCAGAACATCGTCCTGTCTTGCGGGGGTTGGACTGCACCATGGTCCTCAGCCACTTTGAGAAGAGCACCGTCTCTCTCCTGAACAGAACCTTAACAGCTCCAGACCTCCGTACCGAAGAGAACACTCAACGGTGTAAGAACAACGTTTCACCTTTGGAGAACCTTTCTGATACAACAGACCACACTGACCCTCTCTGTCCTCCCAGCCTTGTATTCGCTGCACGCCGTGGGGTTGTCATGGGAACAGTGCGATAAAACCCTCCTTGCGCCCGTATCCGTGAACTCGGCTCTCGATTAGCTCTGTCTGCGGACTGCTACATGTCCAGCCAATTTGGTCACGACTTTGGCGCCTCAGTTCCATTCCCGGTGTCTTTACGTTCGTTCACAATGCCTTTGTTTCAGAACCCGGGGCCATTTGCTGTTGGTGTGGTTTTGCACGTCTTTTTTTCTCCTCCAACGTGCCATTAAAGTGAAGTGAGGAGCCATGTAACGTCAGACAGATGCGTATCTACTGAAACGACAAACGACGAACTGAAACTCAGAGCGAACCACACTCGTAAAGAGACATGGTGTTGCCAACGCTCATGTGATCATTTCCAGTCAACAGACATGCACTACTACTACTAAAGGAAGGGCTTTTTTCTTCTCTGCCCTTTGCAGCCCTCTATCTGGGGTCATCAAGCAGCTCATTCGCTTTGTCGCCCTCTGGTGGGCGAGCCTCATAACTGCATGGCTGGAATTGAGGGTGCAGAGTGGAGTCATCTGGTTGACCGTGCAGTTTTGTGTTTCTGTGTCTTCTGGACATCATGTGTTGTAGTGCAGTGTTCCGAGCTCATCTAGTCTATCTGTCTGACAGCGTTCAGCTCCAGGTCTGCGTGGGTTCTGTGGTCCTGTCCGGTAATGAAGAACTCTCACACACACTAGCAGGACAACACTACACTTCCTGAGAGAAATCATTGATTTACTGAGACTGGATTGGTGACAGCTCTGTCGAGAAAAACATGTTTTCACCCATCCAATCGTGTTAGATCAGAGGTAAGGAGGGAAGGAAGAGAGGTGGCAATTGTAGAGATTTCAAAGGGGGGGGGGGGGGTAGAGTCACACCAAGATTTCCCTCTAGTAACTCCTGCCAACACCGTTCTACTTAACACACAGTCAGCTAGCTGTGGATGAACCATAAGTACATGTTCATCAGTTGGATTCTCTCAGACAGACACCAACTCTAACCAGGTGTCTGACATAAAGGCCTCGTGTGTTTTTCACCAGGGGCTGGTTGACCGACTGAAACGCCTTGTCCTTCTGCTTGACCAGACTGAGCCACCAGACAAGAGTCACCGCTTGGAGTCACACAAGTTAGGAATGAGCTTCTGGGTCTGTGGTCAGCTGTCCACCCCTCTAGTTCCAGACAATCTTGTCTTCTGTACATACTGATGTTTATATTGTGTGTGTGGGGGGTGTATTTGGTGTTCTTAACATTAAGGTCATAAGTATGTGGATCTTCAGAATGACAAAGAAGACCAAGGAGGCTACAGCTGTTGATTCTGTACCTTTTTTTCTCCAAAGGTGAGTGAAAGATCACCACAGAAAAATATGATATAATGTATTACAGTAGTGTTGAATTTACAGTTGTGTACTAAAGGTCCTTTATATTTAATGTGCATCAGAGTCATATAGAGATGGAAAATTATTTAATAAGAGGATAAAGATTATCAATTGAGCTATTTATTTCTATAAAAAAGAGATGTCTATAATATTGGCATGTTTGTGTTCAAGCATCATTCAATCATCACGTTGCCTTCTTACCTGTTCTGCTAGAGTGGCTATAGAAAATTATTAGATGTTTAAAAGCTTAAATTTGCTCGCAAAGGTTTATGCTGTTCTTTATTTGATTAAGTCTGTCGTTGCACTAGTGGGAAATAAATGATAATCCAGATGTTTGATATTAGAGTGCTGGTTTTTAATGTTCAGCTCTTTCTCAGTATTTGACATGATACGATGCACTTTTTTCTAGAGCGCTTTTAGACGTCAACACTCATCGGTTCTATTAAAACAATAAATCACACTTTCCTGTCAGTCAATGTGATGCCTCGGTTTCCATGGTTTCCTCAGTTATGCCAAGCCTCGTGTTGCTTATGTGCCATCACTTACATCCTCATGTGACAAAAATATAAATTCCAGTGATTCTCAGTGGTTGCCACTGAGGGTGTGAGATGTAAACCATGTTTATGACCAATGGCCTTTGGCCATGAAGAGCTCTTGT
The DNA here is from genome assembly GCF_949987555.1 of Borostomias antarcticus. Lineage (NCBI taxonomy): Eukaryota > Metazoa > Chordata > Actinopteri > Stomiiformes > Stomiidae > Borostomias > Borostomias antarcticus. The sequence continues at coordinate 5,192,258 of NC_140253.1, forward strand.
GCGTTCTATTGGCCCAGTCTTTGCCTCCCGTCCCTCCCATGCCTCTGGTTTGGTTGTTGGAACGGTTCTGGTAGAAACCGGGTCCACCTGATTCCACAGCATCCAAGTGCTTTTCAGGTTCACCATTCTGTTGGGCGCTGTCGCGTTTGTTTTTTCAAAGCCTCCACAGTGGGAATCAGTGGGACACAAACACTCTGCAGTAAACTCCACCTTCCTTAGATGGTTCTGCAGTAAACTCCACCTTCCTTAGATGGTTATGCTTCAGTGTCTGGTCAGTGGCAGAGTGAGCTGTCCTTGGCGCTTGTCACTCCAAATATCGTCTTTCTTCAATCAAAAGCCTTTGTTTTGTATGTATTGTATTGATTTGATCTCTTATAATGAGACCTGGGTTGAATTACTACAACAGCCCACTGGTTTCATTGAGCCACATCAACCCGACACAGATGAAAAGCATTTCAACACAGGCCTGCTTATAATGCAGTTGTTTGGAAGAGCTTATTTGCCATTACTGTATGTCTTTGAGTGTTTTACTGCTGGAGCCCGGGGTTCTGTCTGGAGCGATTCCTCCGTCTGTAAAATTGTGCTCCTCTACTGTGAGATGCTTTTCAGCGTATCCGATGTATTGCATTTTCCTGAGACTAGCTTTGTACCAACTGGCCTTTAGTTTCTGCACTTTGTCTGTTTGTCTCTCTCAAGGTGTTCATAATGCACCTCTCACTCACGGAACACGGCCCGTATGAATGATTGTACTCTCTGCCCATTCGTCTGAACAGTATTTTGTACGCATTACCTCAACACTTACCTGGGCAACTAAGTGCACTGATGCTCATTCATGAACTGTATTGAACTTCCTTCATGTTGCTGTCTGTTGAGGAGAACCGTCTCATCTCAAGAATAGTGTTTGGATCCTAAGACCATGCATCACAACAGTAGGAGAAAACTGTTCACTTGTCATCTTAATCAATTTTGCTCATTATTCGTCATCAATAAAATGTCTTAATGGCATTGAATTACTTGTTTATTTTGGCTACAAAATGACAGATGCACAAATACATGTTTTACTTTTTACCATTTTGGACCCATGCTGGTATAGAGTACAGTGTTGTCATCCTTTAAGCTATCAATAGGCTCACAACAACTTCTTGTTCGTCATGTTCAATATATCATTCTACACCGTTGTTCTGACAGCAACCATATGGCTGAGGGAGATTTGAATATCCAATGACAATGAACGATGCACTTCAAACTGTATGAGGTCACTTTAGGACACGGCAAATTTCTTCATCCCATTCTATCAAATATGGAATGAGAGAATTCACATGGCCAGATTGAGATTTGAACCCAAGTCAAAATTTTTGCATCATAGAACATGATCATGAACCATTGTCACAGCCAACCCTAAAGTAGCTCTGATTCTGCTTCTGGCCATCTTACAGTACCAGGATGGCACTGTAAAATGGCTGGATCAGTGGCACTGGGAATCAAGTGTGCTACTGTAACAGTACAGTAGTCTCTGGTGTGAGACTGAAACCTTCAAGAACATGAGGATTTGTGGGTTCTAGTTGCATTAGAACCAATCTACATTTGGCAAATAGGCAGAGAGGAACTCCACCATCCTGATCATCTAATGCCCTTTCATGTTGTGCTGGCGTGATAATACCAGATTATAATTCCATTCAGTCTGGCACATCTCTTATTATATCATGTTTCTACTGCAAGTAAGACAGTAGATTTTTTGATCAGAGCGTCTCACCTGTGCTGCTGGGTCTTTGGTTGTTCTAATGCTGATTCCCATCCTTGTTTGCAGATCTAGACGGCAGAGATTTTTTGGTATGAAAATACAAACAAAAACACTGTAAAATTTGAATGTATGTCGTATGTATTTGATACAGCACCATTCACAGTGGAGCATGTAGCTGCACCCAACATGGGTCTGGAACCTCAGACTGACAAAAAGAGTCTCATGCTGTACTGACAATCAGATTTGGTGTCTGTTTGGCAGAGGGCATAGCGGTCTGGTGCTCAGTCAAACAGGGTTCAAATACTGTTTCATCTCAGATACATTTTAATCAATATGCCTATGTTGATAGTCTGGAATGATGTTTGAAAAATGATGAAATACAAGCCCTTTGACAAGCTCCATTTACATCACAATCATAACTAGCTAGATTAGTATGTACCAACCTGGCCCTGTTAAGTGTTTATCATTATACTGTATCTACTGGTATGCTGATCTGGAGTAGTGTTTGAATATGATGAGACGGTTCAAGCCTACAGTATGTAGTGTGGGATGTGTCAGATTAGGAACATGTACTAACTAGAGAGCTACTAGTACAGCTCTGTGACAGGAAGCTCACTCATCACATTCAAACTGCTTTCCAGGGTTTTACAGTTACAATGTCACACAATATTGACTGACAAACCAATATTTGAAGCCATGTCTGTTCCCAGTACAGAGAAGTGCTCTTACCCTGTTACTGTAGCTATCTGTGGGCTCACACGTCACTGTTGGTTTATTATTTTATAACATCATTCCACCTCTACATGCATGTTCATCGCCTAAATGAGATCTGAATGTAAAGTACCATGTAGTCACAGGAAACCTCTAAAGCACAGCTGCTTCCACTGATCACCTGCTAACCAGGACATGTGCTGAATCAGTCAGGAGAACAGGTGTAGTCATCAGGTGTGCTTGGCTTTGGTTTGGTTCAAGTGAAAATGGACTTGATGTAAAAGGAACACACTGTATCACCAGCCTGTACTCCAAAGCTTGGCAGGAGAATAGAACTTTATTTCTAGAAAATATTACACAAAACACATGAGCAATCACGATGCACTTTACTTTAAAATAAAAATACAATGTTTATGTTTTTTTCTAAAAATGTGTTCAATCATTCACTACAGATGTCAAACAAAACAAGCTCTTGTCAACAATATCTCATAAAATATCAAACATTTGCATTAAAAGAATAAACAATAGAGGAATAAAGAAAAAATTATGAAACAAAAGTTACAAGCAATAGAAATCACTTAAATCTAAACAGCTAAATCTCTTACAAAAAGATTGATCAACTTCTCAATATCTCAAGTTATATCTGGGCCTTCAAAGATAATCCCAACTATGGTTGACCGTCCTTGAATAAAAAAAATCTGGTTTGCAACCGCATTCAACAGTATTATTAAAATAAATGTGTATTCATACAATCATTCAACAACTTTGTTTCATACGAAAATTATTTTTACACACTGTCAACAAATCTAAAATACATCAGTAAAACAAAGTTCATAGATGATCTTGCAAGTACAGTATAAAAAAGGCAATTAATTCAATCTAAAAAAGCTAAAATAAAAAAAGAAGAAAAAAGTTATTGATAAAAATTGACTCTGGGTTGAACTTGTCAAAATATCCAGGATCAGACCACCTTCCCCCAATGCTGTCAGGCACCATTGGCAGGGACACCACATGACTGACCTAAGATCAGCCTCTAGGAGCGGCTTGTTCCTGCTCCACCCTCTGGGCTGCTCCCTCCTCTCCTGGCCCCGAGTCTCTGCTGGCCAAGAGTCAGGAACAGAGCAGAGACAGAAATGAGCAGCAAGTTCATTATCACAGGCCTCCACGAACAGACCAAAGACCATTAACAAAACTAGAGCAACTTTATTAGCAAGCAGACACGTAGGTAAACTTGGTAGTTAAGCAAAGACTTTGTGCCACAGCTATCATCACCCTGACTGACTGAGGAAAAAAACAATGTACCTTATAGTACAGGTACTGGGCCGTGTTGGATATCACCAGGGTCAGCAACACCACCACCACTCTGATGACGAAAGCTATCAGAGGAGAGGCTGGAACACAAACACAGAAGATGAGGAGACTGATAATCATCAGATAAGATTAAGCTGTGAACTGAAATATATCTATATATAACAGACAATATGTAACTTGCACCCATGTCCAGTCAAAAGTGCTGCTAATTTGTGAACTGTGGAGAGAGGCAGCCACCTAATACTGACATACACATGAGAACTATGTGGTCACCTACCGCCAGATCACCACAGGAATCAAATGACTCAGTGACAGTTAGATTTGTTCAAGACCAACCACAAACAGTTTACAAAAGAGTGTCATGGCAACCCTGTTGATTGAGTGTAAAAGGTACAGATTGCGGTTTTAAAACCTCATCCTCACTTACTGTACCTGCAACAGTGACAGAGAGGAGCTCACTCTCAGAAGTGAAGTGATGAGAGAAAATGTAGACCTCATAAACACAACTGTAGTTTCCTTGGTGGGCGTAGTCTGCAGCAGGAAAGGGGAAGTTGGCAGAGTGATTGACAGCTGGGTGGGTGTGTCTCAGGGTTGTGTTGGAGCCGGTGAAGTTGAGGTGGAAGGAGCCTCCTGGGTACTGTGGCTGGATGGAGCAAGACAGGGAGATAATATGCTGGAATTGATCTGCAAAGACAGAGAAGAGGGGAGAGAAAACAACCTCTCTGATTCAGCTGTGATGATGAGATCTGCTGTTCTCCTCCCTCACAGGGCAGCATGGGGTACTTTAGTGACTGAGACACCAGGATACAATAGCATCACGCGATCATAATATTATTAACATATCTGAGCAGATCACTGTCAGGACCCCATTAGTACTAGTCTCTTTAAACCCTGGTCTACACTCCCTCAGAACCAGCATATTTAGATTTGAACAACCATGCAGTACGCCGTTCATATAAGCTCTTTCAGTGAAATGACAAGTGTGTATCTAACAATGTCAAATAATACACTAATATAAAGAATGTAGCCATTTCATACAATGTAAATCCCTTCAACAGATAACATCACCATGCAGCAGAAATCTAAAATACAACAGAGAACTGAGATAGAGAAGCCTGTAATATTGTAAGTCTATTGTAAAGCTCTCACAGCTACTGTGACAGGTGCAGATTAGGAAATGTGTGACTGTCGTGATCATTAGTGGAATAATGACATGATGTGTGTATTACCTGAGCAGATCACCTCCAGGACATCAGTAGAACTACCCTCCATATACACTGTTCCACACTCCCTCAGTGCAGACTCAGACCCAGCACAGCGAGATATAAACAGCCATACAGGACGGGGTTCATCACCACTATCCTCTCTTGTTGAAACAGCAGAGCCACAGCCAAGCTGTCTACACACTACAGCTGCAACACCCAGGTTCCAGCCAGACACACTGTCCAGACGTCTCCACACTCCCTGGTGGTTCAGCTCCACTCTACCAGCACAGCGGCTGCCTCCTCCCACCAACCTCACATCATCATGCCCTGGAGAAAGACAGGAGACAGTCAGGCCCTCTGACTCTATGTGTCCTAACAAAACACAGCCATACTTTCTCATTACGTCAGAAATCTAAAATACAACAGATACCTGAGACAGAGAAGCCTGTAATATTGTAAGAGTGTAACTGAGTAGTTTATTGTGAAGCTCTCACAGCTACTGTGACAGGTGCAGATTAGGAAATGTGTGACTGTCAAGATCATCAGCTGAATATAATGATATGATGTGTGTATTACCTGAGCAGATCACCTCCAGGACAGCAGTAGAACTAACACCCCCATCCACTGTTCCACACTCCCTCAGTGCAGACTCATTCCCAGCACAGCGAGATATAAACCACCATATAGGACGCTGTTCACCACCACTATCCTCTCTTGTTGAAACAGCAGAGCCACAGCCCAGCTGTCTACACACTACAGCTGCATCACCCAGGGTCCAGTCAGACCAACCGTCCAGACGTCTCCACTCTCCCTGGTGGTTCAGCTCCACTCTACCAGCACAGCGGCTGCCTCCTCCCACCAACCTCACAACATCAGGCTCTGGAGAAAGACAGGAGACAGTCAGGCCCTGTCCAGAAACAAACACTAACCTCTGCATGCCAGAAACCCAGTAGTCTTTGTCTAGACTAGATTGATACACACATGCATGCATGCATGCATGCATATGCGCACGCACACGCACACACACACACACACATTTGAATTCTTTACTCAGGGCCGCATTTTCAAAATACATTGCTGGGCCCCAAACATAATTCCATTGCTGTTGTGTTGTTTGGTTGTTTAACCTTTGTTACATTTCAAGCTTCTAGCATGTACACAATACTTACATGCACATACATAACATACATATATGCTGGTGGTATAATATATATATATATAATACTTATGTGCAGTAAGCATACAGAAAATATGGAACACATACAATTGTGTCTGACTCACTATCACCAGTGGAGTTATGGGTACAGAAAACATCTCCAAATACAGCAGCAACACACGCGCACGCATGTACGCACACACACACACACCGACACACACACACACACACACACGCTTTTATTATTATAAACCGGCAGTAGTGCTTTTAACAGTCTGTTGGATGTTATGGCTGCAGATTCACATTCTACCAACCTGGAGGCGGAAAAATGACTTTAGCCTGAAGACCTGAGGAGACGAGACAGACAGGGAAGAAATTAACATCAACAAGTCTCTCTCTCTCTCTCTCTTCATTTCTGATGTAACTGAGTTGAATTGGAAATTCACTCCTGTTTTCGAGACGGCAGCTTTTCAGTGGCGTAGCTGGCTAAAGTGATGTTTATGAAAGGTGATCACACACACATGCTCTCTCTCTCTCTCTCACACACACACACACACACACACACACACACACACACACACACACACACACACACACACACACACACACACACACACACACACACACACACACACACACACGGACTCTCTCACTCACACTGTCTCTTTCTCCCTCTTTTTCCCCTCTCCGTCTCTCTCCCTTCTCTTTCTCCTCTCTTTGTGTCATTTTCATTTCATGTCAGTTATATACATCATTATAATTGACATTTTTCCACCGCAGCTGCTTCAGCACGATTATTTGGAATAGTGTATTCTTTGTTGCATCAAAACAAAGCAGGCCTGATTTTGTTTGTCCAGATTTTATGCTCATTTCTGTTACGGCTGCGCCTCCACGGTCTCTCCCCGTCCCGCCTGCCGCGCACGTCCCTGATGAGCCCACACCCAGCACCTCTGCTCGCGCACAACGTGCGCTTCGTCGCACAGGTGAAATCAGTTGAGCTGATGAGTGAACGAGCTTACGGCCGGGTCGCTGCACACCTGCCACCACTGATCACCCTCCTCTGCTGCCTACAAGAACACCTTTAGCCTACTGTGTACTTCTTTAAATCCTCCCATTTCTTTGAGGCCTGTTTTGGACTTGCCTGACCCTCCAGGTTCATTTCTTTTATGATGAAGCTGTTAAGAAATATGTCCGGGAAGATGCCGGTACACAGTAAGAAAAAGATAAAAGCCAAAACATCCCTGGAAACACCCCTAGAAAGTAGGCCCCATACCTCTATCATCTAAAACTAAAACTACTTAATTCGTGGAGTCCAGGGCCCCCAATAGCCTCCTCGGCTAAATTTAAAACATGAACTCCAGGACCCTGAAGCGGGCCAGGAAGATTGCGGCCAAACCCTCCCACCCCGGCCATAATCTCTTCGTGCCACTCCTCTCAGGCAGGAGGTACGGTCCATCAGGACCACGTCTGCACGCCACAGAGGCAGCTTCTTCCCCACGGCCATCAGCCTCTTCAGCAGGGCTTGTGTCCCCTTCTGACTTCCCCCCGCCCCCCACAACAGACCCCGCCACCGTTGAGAGACACTGTCCACAGACACTTGCACATAACCTGAATGTGTGTATAGGACGCACCGCACTCACACATCACGCTGCATACACATGTACACATACGCACCCTCACATTACACTATGCATATACTCACTGTATATACACTGACTGCACTACTTTTTGTATATTGTTATTTTTCGTAGCGTATCTTTTTTTTGCACTAGCATTTTGTACTCTGTCCTTGCTGTCCTGTCTTTGCACTGTCCTGCCCAATGTTGTCTCAATGTTTTGCACCACGACTGAAAGCAAATTCCTAGCACGTTGCAAAACTGTATGGCAATAAACTGATTCTGAAAGTATAGTCGTTTACTAAACATAATACTAACATGTCAACTTTTTATTTTCTTGCAATGAAAACAACAAAAACAACTAATAATAAAAACTCACTTAAATCTTAAGCTTGAATGAAGAAAAATGCCGGCCTGACCCAATAAATAAAGTAAACATTTGTTTAAGGCCCCTAAATGTTGAATCAACAATCATTTCCCCATATAATCTAATTTTGGTGGTCTTAGCTTCCTGTACATCACAGTAACCCTGAGATAAACAGACACGTCAGATGACATGTCTACAGACAATTTCAATAAAAGTCCTATTTTGCATCGTCAGACTAGAGGTTTCTCATTCTGAGGTGAGCTTTGAGCAACATTCAAGCTACCTTGATCAAGCTACTGGACCAGGGTTTACTCACAGTACAGTGCAGCCAGAGCAACACAGAGCCACAGCCGGTCCATCTTGAAGTCTGATGCTGATTGGCAGAGACGCAGGTCTTTGACGCACGTTTCCTTTATGATGGGTGCACACCCTTAAAGGACATGCGTGCAGCGATTGGTTAACTGTGATGGAACATTTTCAGCTCGGGGGCTTTTTGTGTGACACGAAGAGGTTTGTTCAACATTGAGGTGAACAGCAAAATAAGTATGAAGGGGAAATGTGCTGTGAGGTGATCACCACTGATAGTAACATCCATACGACCATGTTTGAACATCTTCCTCAAACCCACCCAATATTCACCAGACAAAACAAGCAACTCACTTCAGGCCACTCTATAAGCAACTCACTCTAGGCCTCCCCAAACTGGGACACACACGTAGCTGCTATTCCCAAACCAAGGGATTTGTAGTGCTTCATAGTGCTGTGTTGAATACAATACCCACAATGCACTTTGTCCTGTGTCTTCTAGCCTTTTGCTGGTCTATTGTATGAATAAAACATTCTAATTAGGACTGAACTTTGGGCACACACAGAAGATGTACTTTTGCTATAGTCGTTTATAGGTGACAGTGTAAGAGGGAGATGAGTGAGAATCCCCAGGCCAGAGCTCCCCACCAGCATAGCATCACCAGCATAGCAACAACATACACAGCAACAGGAAGTCACTGTGGGTTTCCTGTTCACTGAGTGAGTTCTGTGTAACTGGTAATAGTTTTGATCACAGTTCCATTCTTGTTTTGAAGCTTTTATAAATGATGGCATCAGACTTTTTAATAAGTTAGTGACAAGCAGAGATTAGCACGTGTGTTTGGATGTGTACACTATGTACAGTACAAGGATGTGTGTGTGTGTGTGTGTGTGTATGAGGAAATGCATATATGTAAGTGTGTGTGCCATTGGTTGTGATGTAACGTGTGTTTGTACCTAGATGCGTACATAAACAAACCACAAGGTTTTCCGTCAACTCATCACATGCCTGCTATGATTAGACAACCACCATGTGTGTGTGTGTGTGTGTGGGGGGGGGGGGGGTGTTTGTGTGTGTCATTTATGAATAAATAAATAAATAAGTAGTAAATTAAGGAAGACTGTTTGATATATTCGTGACACAAGCGGAGATTAGCATGTGTCTGGATGTGTGTTTAAAAGGATGTGTGTGTGTGTGTGGCTGTGTGTGTGTGTGTGTGTGTGTGTGTGTGTGTGTGTGTGTGTGTGTGTGTGCGTGCATACGATGTTACTGTAGGTGTGTTTTTATCTAGTAGATGAGTACATGTAGTCCTGAGTGAGCTCAGCTCTGTGGTTCAGCTCAGTACTGCTCTGCTAGGAAGGGAGGGTGTGGGGTCTGCACAAAAGGTTTCCATCAACTCATCACGGGTCTGCTATGATCAGACAGACAACATTTTTATGTGTGCATGTGCTTGTACAGCTGTGTGTGTGTGTGTGTGTGTGTGTGTGTACACACACAAAGCTGTACAAGCTGTACAGCTGTACATTTACTACTTATTTATTTATTTATTCATAAATCACACACACACACACACACACACACAAACACACTCCCACACACACACACACACACACATCCTTTTAAACACACATCCAGACACATGCTAATCTCTGCTTGTGTCACGAATATATCAAACAGTCTGATGCCTTAATTTATTACTTATTTATTTCTTTATTCATAAATTACACACACACACACACACACACACACACACACACACAAACACACTCCCACACACACACACCCACACACACACACACACACACACACACGCACACACACACACACACATGGTGGTTGTCTAATCATAGCAGGCATGTGACGAGTTGACGGAAAACCTTGTGGTTTGTTCATGCACGCATCTAGGTACAAACACACCTTACATCACAACCAATGGCACGCACACTTACATATTATGCATTTCCTCATACACACACACACACACATCCTTGTACTGTACATTAGTGTACACATCCAAACACACGTGCTAATCTCTGCTTGTCACTAACTTATTAAAAAGTCTGATGCCATCATTTATAAAAGCTTCAAAACAAGAATGGAACTGTGATCAAAACTATTACCAGTTACACAGAACTCACTCAGTGAACAGGAAACCCACAGTGACTTCCTGTTGCTGTGTATGTTGTTGCTATGCTGGTGATGCTATGCTGGTGGGGAGCTCTGGCCTGGGGATTCTCACTCATCTCCCTCTTACACTGTCACCTATAAACGACTATAGCAAAAGTACATCTTCTGTGTGTGTCCAAAGTTCAATCCTACTTAAAAAAAAAGTATTCATACAATAGACCAGCAAAAGGCTAGATGACACAGGACAAAGTGCATTGTGGGTATTGTATTCAACACCGCACTATGCAGCACTACAAACCACTGGGTTTGGGAATAGCAGCTACGTGTGTGTCCCAGTTTGGGGAGGCCTAGAGTGAGTTGCTTATAGAGTGGCCTGAAGTGAGTTGCTTGTTTTGTCTGGTGAATATTGGGTGGGTTTGAGGATGATGTTCAAACATGGTCGTATGGATGTTACTATCAGTGGTGATCACCTCACAGCACATTTCCCCTTCATACTTGTTTTGCTGTTCACCTCAATGTTGAACAAACCTCTTCGGTTCACACAACAAAAAGCCCCTGAGCTGAAAATGTTCCATCACAGTTAACCAATCACTGCACGCATGTCCTTTAAGGGTGTGCACCCATCATAAAGGAAACGTGCGTCAAAGACCTGCGTCTCTGCCAATCAGCGTCAGACTTCAAGATGGACCGGCTGTGGCTCTGTGTTGCTCTGGCTGCACTCTACTGTGAGTAAACCCTGGTCCAGTAGCTTGATCAAGGTAGCTTGAATGTTCCTCAAAGCTCACCTGAGAATGAGAAACCTCTAGTCTGACGATGCAGATATGACTTTTATTGAAATTGTCTGTAGACATGTCATCTGACGTGTCTGTTTATCTCAGGGTTACTGTGATGTACAGGAAGCTAAGACCACCAAAATTAGATTATATGGGGAAATGATTGTTGATTCAACATTTAGGGGCCATAAAAAAATGTTTACTTCATTTATTGGGTCAGGCCGGCATTTTTCTTCATTCAAGCTTAAGATTTAAGTGAGTTTTTATTATTAGTTGTTTTTGTTGTTTTCATTGCAAGAAAATCAAAAGTTGACACATGTTAGTATTATGTTTAGTAAACGACTATACTTTCAGAATCAGTTTATTGCCATGCAGGTTTGCAACGTGCTAGGAATTTGCTTTCAGTCGTGGTGCATAACATTGAGACAACATTGGGCAGGACAGTGCAAAGACAGGACAGCAAGGACAGAGTACAAAATGCTAGAAAAAGATACAATATACAAAAAGTAGTGCAGTCAGTGTATATACAGTGAGTATATGCATAGTGTAATGTGAGGGTGCGTATGTGTACATGTGTATGCAGCGTGATGTGTGAGTGCGGTGCGTCCTATACACACATTCAGGTTATGTGCAAGTGTCTGTGGACAGTGTCTCTCAACGGTGGCGGGGTCTGTTGTGGGGGGCGGGGGGAAGTCAGAAGGGGACACAAGCCCTGCTGAAGAGGCTGATGGCCGTGGGGATGAAGCTGCCTCTGTGGCGTGCAGACGTGGTCCTGATGGACCGTACCTCCTGCCTGAGGGGAGTGGCACAAAGAGATTATGGCCGGGGTGGGAGGGTTTGGCCGCAATCTTCCTGGCCCGCTTCAGGGTCCTGGAGTTCATGTTTTAAATTTAGCTGAGGAGGCTATTGGGGGCCCTGGACTCCACGAATTAAGTAGTTTTAGATGATAGAGATGGGGCCTACTTTCTAGGGGTGTTTCCAGGGATGTTTTGGCTTTTATATTTTTCTTACTGTGTACGGGTGTTTGTATCTCTTGAATTTTATTATTCTCACAAAAGTTCTCTGAGATGTGCTGTAAACCGTAGGTTTGTTTCTGACATTGGTGGGGACATCAGAGACAGCGGGGTTTGAGAATGCGCGCAAAGCGCGGTGCAAATCTTTTTGGGTGCGTTTTTCAATGCACGCGCCATATAAACAGTGAGACAGCATGCGCTCATTCAAAGCTCTCATTTCAAACTCATTGATGAACCATAGTCATATCGTCAGCCTAACATTTGTAACAATATTGAATCTCACAACATAAATCAAAGTCATTATTATTCGACCTCACCTGCTGTGACCCTGCCTCCTGTCTGAGTTATGGTCGCGTTGCTTCGGTCACCCGCACAGATGCACGCCCTATGAACAGAGGAAAAACATGTATGGCTTTGTTGAGTACCATTTGTTGACTCTATTATTGAGGTACCTGTCCATGGCCTCCTTCTCTGGGAGGGAGAGATTGTACAGGCGGCTGGCTGGAAGTCGGGCGCCAGGGCGGAGTTCAATGGCGCAGTCATAGGGCCGGTGGGGGGGCAGCGTCCGGGCCCGCTCTTTGCTGAAGGCCTCGTTAGGGTCGGGTGAGGGTGTTCCAGATGCGACGGCGCGAGAAGGAGGCAAGTTGGGCTGGGTGTGCGCTCTCTCTCGCCTGCGCTCCCGGATGCACTCGTCCACATCGATGGCCAGGGCCACCAGGTCGTCAAGGGTGCCAGGCTTGTCCCTCACGAGCTCGTCTTTTATGCTCTCACTCAGGCCCTGACGTGAATGCCACACGGGCAGCAGGAGTGGAATATTGACTTGGTTGGTGAAGAAAGATAAACTCACACTGCATGATGAAACCCCGACACTGAGAGAAAGTCCCGTCAAAGGGGCGGGGACTTGCCAGACAGGGCTCACGGGGCTGCCTGACGGGCACGGCTATAGCAGGCTGGGAGAGAGAGAGAGAGAGAGAGAGGGAGTCTTGTTGATGCTAATTTCTTCCCTGTCCGTCTCGTCTCCTCAGGTCTTCAGGCTAAAGTCATTTCTCAGTCTCCAGGTTGGTAGAATGTGAATCTGCAGCCATAACATCCAACAGACTGTTAAAAGCACTACTGCCGGTTTATAATAACAAAAGCATGTGAAGTGTGTGTGTGTGTGGCTGTGTGTGTGTGTCTGTGTGGGTGTTTGTGTGTGTGTGTGTGTGTGTGCGTACATGCGTGCGCGTGTGTTGCTGCTGTATTTGGAGATGTTTTCTGTACCCATAACTCCACTGGTGATAGTGAGTCAGACACAATTGTATGTGTTCCATATTTTCTGTATGCTTACTGCACATAAGTATTATATATATATATTATACCACCAGCATATATGTATGTTATGTATGTGCATGTAAGTATTGTGTACATGCTAGAAGCTTGAAATGTAACAAAGGTTAAACAACCAAACAACACAACAGCAATGGAATTATGTTTGGGGCCCTGCAATGTATTTTGAAAATGCGGACCTGAGTAAAGAATTCAAATGTGTGTGTGTGTGTGTGTGTGTGTGCGTGCGCATATGCATGCATGCATGCATGTGTGTATCAATCTAGTCTAGACAAAGACTACTGGGTTTCTGGCATGCAGAGGTTAGTGTTTGTTTCTGGACAGGGCCTGACTGTCTCCTGTCTTTCTCCAGAGCCTGATGTTGTGAGGTTGGTGGGAGGAGGCAGCAGCTGTGCTGGTAGAGTGGAGCTGAACCACCAGGGAGAGTGGAGACGTCTGGACGGTTGGTCTGACTGGACCCTGGGTGATGCAGCTGTAGTGTGTAGACAGCTGGGCTGTGGCCCTGCTCTTTCAACAAGAGAGGATAGTGGTGATGAACGCCGTCCTGTATGGTGGTTTATATCTCGCTGTGCTGGGTCTGAGTCTGCACTGAGGGAGTGTGGAAGAGTGTATAGGGAGGATAGTTCTACTGATGTCGTGGAGGTGAACTGCTCAGGTAATACACACATCATGTCATTATATTAAGCTGATGATCTTGACAGTCACACATTTCCTAGTCTGCACCTGTCACTTAACGACTACTCGGTGACACTGTTACAGTATTAAAGACTTCTTTATATCAGGTATCTATTGTTTTAAACATTATTAGATATTTTCACGGTTCTTTATTTGCTGAAATATATTGTTATTAATAACTATAATGTTCATACTGACCATCTGTCTCTCTTCCTTCAGAGTCTGTGAGGCTTGTGAATGGAGCTGGTCTGTGCTCTGGCAGAGTGGAGGTGAGGTCTGATCAGTCGTGGGCCTCAGTGTGTGAAGTTGACTTTGATTGGCAGGATGCAGAGGTGGTCTGTCGGGAGCTTGGCTGTGGGGCTCCTTCAGTCCTCCAGGGGGCGCTCTATGGAGAAGAGAAGGGTTCAATCTGGGCTAAAGAGTTCCGGTGTGAAGGCAACGAGTCCCATCTCCTGGACTGTGACACCACAGGCTCAGCTAGAAACACCAGCTCACCTGGCAATGCTGTTGGACTCACCTGCTCAGGTACTGTAAGAATCATTTTGTCTCGTAACCTGATTCTCACCTGGAGTGACGTAATGAGAAAGATTATGGCTGTGTTTTGTTAGGATACATAGAGTCAGAGGGCCTGACTGTCTCCTGTCTTTCTCCAGGGCATGATGATGTGAGGTTGGTGGGAGGAGGCAGCCGCTGTGCTGGTAGAGTGGAGCTGAACCACCAGGGAGAGTGGAGACGTCTGGACAGTGTGTCTGGCTGGAACCTGGGTGTTGCAGCTGTAGTGTGTAGACAGCTTGGCTGTGGCTCTGCTCATTCAACAAGATGGGATAGTGGTGATGAACCCCGTCCTGTATGGCTGTTTATATCTCGCTGTGCTGGGTCTGAGTCTGCACTGAGGGAGTGTGGAACAGTGGTTGCGGGGTTAAATTCTACTGTTGTCCTGGAGGTGATCTGCTCAGGTAATACACACATCATGTCATTATGCCACTAATGATCACGACAGTCACACATTTCCGAATCTGCACCTGTCACAGTAGCTGTGAGAGCTTCACAATAGACTACTCAGTTACACTCTTACAATATTACAGGCTTCTCTATCTCAGTTCTCTGTTGTATTTTAGATTTCTGCTGCATGGTGATGTTATCTGTTGAAGGGATTTTCATTGTATGAAACGGCTACATTCTTTATATTATTGTATTCTTTGACATTATTAGACATATACACAGTTGTCATTTCGCTGATAGAGCTTATATGAACGGCGTACTGCATGGTTGTTAAAATCTAAATGTGCTGGTTCTGAGGGAGTGTAGACCAGGGTTTAAAGAGACTAGTACTAATGGGGTCCTGACAGTGATCTGCTCAGATATGTTAATAATATTATGATCACGTGATGCTATTGTATCCTGGTGTCTCAGTCACTAAAGTACCCCATGCTGCCCTGTGAGGGAGGAGAACAGCAGATCTCATCATCACAGCTGAATCAGAGAGGTTGTTTTCTCTCCCCTCTTCTCTGTCTTTGCAGATCAATTCCAGCATATTATCTCCCTGTCTTCCTCCATGGGAGGGGTCTCCGAGGGCCAGCAGCAGGGGCTGGTGTACAAAGACCACAGCTTCGACATCACCTGCTCCATCCAGCCACAGTACCCAGGAGGCTCCTTCCACCTCAACTTCACCGGCTCCAACACAACCCTGAGACACACCCACCCAGCTGTCAATCACTCTGCCAACTTCCTCTTTCCTGCTGCAGACTACGCCCACCAAGGAAACTACAGTTGTGTTTATGAGGTCTACATTTTCTCTCATCACTTCACTTCTGAGAGTGGGCTCCTCTCAGGACTCACTGTTGCAGGTACAGTAAGTGAGGATGAGGTTTTAAAACCGCAATCTGTACCTTTTACACTCAATCAACAGGGTTGCCATGACACTCTTTTGTAAACTGTTTGTGGTTGGTCTTGAACAAATCTAACTGTCACTGAGTCATTTGATTCCTGTGGTGATCTGGCGGTAGGTGACCACATAGTTCTCATGTGTATGTCAGTATTAGGTGGCTGCCTCTCTCCACAGTTCACAAATTAGCAGCACTTTTGACTGGACATGGGTGCAAGTTACATATTGTCTGTTATATATAGATATATTTCAGTTCACAGCTTAATCTTATCTGATGATTATCAGTCTCCTCATCTTCTGTGTTTGTGTTCCAGCCTCTCCTCTGATAGCTTTCCTCATCAGAGTGGTGGTGGTGTTGCTGACCCTGGTGATATCCAACACGGCCCAGTACCTGTACTATAAGGTACATTGTTTTTTTCCTCAGTCAGTCAGGGTGATGATAGCTGTGGCACAGAGGTCAAGTCTTTGCTTAACTATCAAGTTTACCTACGTGTCTGCTTGCTAATAAAGTTGCTCTAGTTTTGTTAATGGTCTTTGGTCTGTTCGTGGAGGCCTGTGATAATGAACTTGCTGCTCATTTCTGTCTCTGCTCTGTTCCTGACTCTTGTCCAGCAGAGACTCGGGGCCAGGAGAGGAGGGAGCAGCCCAGAGGGTGGAGCAGGAACAAGCCGCTCCTAGAGGCTGATCTTAGGTCAGTCATGTGGTGTGCCTGCCAATGGTGACTGACAGCATTGGGGGAAGGTGGTCTGATCCTGGATATTTTGACAAGTTCAACCCAGAGTCAATTTTTATCATTAACTTTTTTCTTCTTTTAGCTTTTTAGATTGAATTAATTGCCTTTTTATAGTGTACTTACAAGATCATCTATGAACTTTGTTTTACTGATGTATTTTATACTTGTTGACAGTGTGTAAAAATAATGTTCGTATGAAACAAAGTTGTTGAATGATTGTATGAATACACATTTATTTTAATAATACTGTTGAATGCTGTTGCAACCAGATTTTTTTTTTATTCAAGTACGGTCAACCATAGTTGGGATTATCTCTGAAGGCCCAGATATAACTTGAGATGTTGAGAAGTTGATCAATCTTTTTGTAAGAGATTTAGCTATTTAGATTTAACTGATTTCTATTGCTTGTAACTTTTGTTTCATTTTTTTTTTGTTTATTGTTCTTTTAATGCAAATGTTTGATATTTTATGAGATATTGTTGACAAGAGCTTGTTTTGTTTGACATCTGTAGTGAATGATTGAACACATTTTTAGAAAAAACATAAACATTGTATTTTTATTTTAAAGTAAAGTGCATCGTGATTGCTCATGTGTTTTGTGTAATATTTTCTAGAAATAAAGTTCTATTCTCCTGCCAAGCTTTGGAGTACAGGCTGGTGATACAGTGTGTTCCTTTTACATCAAGTCCATTTTCACTTGAACCAAACCAAAGCCAAGCACACCTGATGACTACACCTGTTCTCCTGACTGATTCAGCAAATGTCCTGGTTAGCAGGTGATCAGTGGAAGCAGCTGTGCTTTAGAGGTTTCCTGTGACTACATGGTACTTTACATTCAGATCTAATTTAGGCGATGAACATACATGTAGAGGTGGAATGAAGACAAGAGAGCCCTACAGTAGGCCTATGTGCACCAACACAGACATAAGTGTAACACAACACTACTGTATATGCACTAGCACAGGTATATATCAGCACAACAGCCCTATATGCACTAGCACAGGTATATATCAGCACAACAGCCCTATATGCACTAATACAAGTATATATCAACATAACAGCCCTATATGCACTATATATCAGCATAACAGCCCTACTGTATAATTATGCACTAACACAGATACTGTATATCCAAAAAATGCCAAACACAAATGGGCAACGGAGATATGGAGTCAACCAAAGCTACGCACCTATTGTGAGATAAAGTATGATTACTTTTCAGAAAATTATGTTTTATTCAATCTGAGAAAGAAAAAGAGATCACTCTGTGCCCAGATCAGAGGAGGTATACTGCCACTCCACATTGAAACAGGAAGGTATGTAGGGCTGGGAGAGGAAGATCGAACTTGCCCAGTGTGTGACCTTGAGGTGGTTGAAAATGAATATCATTTTGTTTTTTATTGTCCTTTCTATGGGGAGATACGTGATGGGTTGTTTAGTTGCATAAAACAGAGGTTGATCTGCTGAATATGGATGACTCCAAGAGACTGAACTGGCTGTTTGAGAATGAAACATTTAAGTTAGCAAAATATCTAGATAAGGCATGGAACGCAAGGAAGAGAGCATTGTACCAATAGAGATTCAGGGTTAACTGTCTGTATTTATGTATCTATATATCGTATAATTTATTTATTCATCTCTTTTTTTGTTCATTTGAGCTTGACCAGCGACACTGGAAACATATTTTGCATGTAAATAGATGACGTATGTACAGAAGTCGTAAAGGTGTCTTATAATCCCATATGGGATGGGCCGACAGTAGGCACGACACTTAAATAAAAAATGCATTCATTCATTCATTCATTCATTCATTCATTCATTCATTCATTCATTCATTCATATATCAGTATTGACCTTATTCACACGGCGGCCATTTCTCTCTTATGTCACGCTCAGGGTGGGAGAATGCAGAAGTATCCATAGTCTAATAGTACAAGTTTGTTATAAAAATAACACTTCAAGATTCGAAATAGTCAGAAATAACAGTCAGTCATATGAAATACATGGACGGGAATGAGCTGATAACTAATGCGCTCCTATGCATTTCATAACGTGAGTTGTTCCAGTAGTGTATTCTGGATGTTATTTTTGACTATTCAGAATCTTTAAGTGTTATTTTTTATAACGAACTTGTACTATATGGTCTATGGATACTTCTATTAGCCTTCTGACTGGGCAGTGAGAGGACTGAGGACACTGACGGCTACATCACTCCTATCTTCTAAGTCTCTTCTATTTCCTGTGAAGCTAATCTGCCATCATACATGTTGTTCAGATAAGTCCCCGTTTCTCTGAAGCAGTCTTCCGACTCATGTTAGGAGAGTCAGGCGCAGTGTCAATATTGAAGTGTAAATATCTATTTCTTTCTTTATTGAGCACTATAAGCAGTGTTAAGACTTTCCAGCCTGTTCTGACTGCCACCCTCCTGGTCGTGGGAGCTTGTTAGCTGGCTGGCTGCTTGGTCTCTGCTCTCTGGAAGGGCCCCTGTAGCTCCTACAAGGTTCATCCTGTCCTGTGTTCAGTCTGTGTTCAGTCTGTGTTCAGTCTGTGTCGCCCCCTACTGCCCACCCTCTCAGGGCCCATCTCTCCTCAGGGACAGGACCACGGTCTACAGTAGCTCACTAGACTGTTAACACGGGGACCCTTTTGAACTCTCTCCCTCAGTCTCTCTCTCCTCCCCTCAAGCCTAGATTGAGGACTTTTTATAGCTCCCCTGTGCCCCCTGCTGGCCAGAGGAGGCAGCAACAAGCAGGAGAGACGGACACAACACAACCCTGGCCGGATGGTGGGTGGGTGGAGAGAGAGAGAGATGAAAGAGAGGAGTGTGTGTGTGTGTAAGAGAGAGAGAAAGCGCATTGTGTTGCCTCTGGGTATGAAATGCGCTATACAAATAAAGCTTTGATTGATTGATTGATTGATCGAGAGAGAGAGAGAGGCTTGCAGGTCTGACGGCCCAGTGGGTAGGTAGCCTGGTGCACAGAGGTCAACATCACCCGCCCCCCCCCCCCCCCCCCTCTCTCACCTGTTTGGCGTTGTGCACTCGCAGCGCTGCACTCTTTCCACAGTCGCGGCGGACGGATGGCTCGCCATCTCCTTGTCAAACTAGCGACCCGGTGGGTTTCTCATTAGCCGTCCTGCTCGGAAACACATGTATCACTGGCAGGAGTGGCACGCCCTGAGACCACTTCACCAGAGCTTCTGTAAGAAGCCACAGAGAAGTGTGTTGAACACACACACACACACACACACACACACACACACACACACAAAATATTGATTTGATGTGGTTGAGCGATGCAGAGAGACTAAAATGGATGTTTGATCATAGGGTATTTGCACTTGCAGAATATTTAGAGAAAGCTTGGGACAAACGAACAAAGATAACTTATATGTGATGCATTTATTTAGGATTTTGACGAAAGACTGTTATTTTTATTTATTTATTTTCTGTTATTGTTTGGTATACATTGCATAGCTTACAAACCGTGAGAAGTGTATGTGATATAGTTAATTATTGTTTATTGTTTATGGTGTCTTATAATCCCGTAAGGGATGGGTCCTCGGACATGACACGAAAATAAATATTCATTAATTCATTCACACAAATATGCGCAGAAGTTATGATTGTGGGATTGGTTGTTTTTTGTTTGCCTTGGTTGCAGCTCAACAAAGAAGGGTAAATTGGCTTAAATAAAAGGGAAACCAGGAGTAGGGGATGGCGGGGTGATTTATGCCTGGGGGGGGGGGGTGGTTAAGTTGTGCCGTTTTTTCCCCCATGTACTGTATTTCTATGAAAAAAAGTCTTCTTGGCCACCATGGCATCACTTGACTCTCACCTCTACTCCCTGTATACGAACAACTGCGCCTCCTGCCACCAGTCTGTCAAGCGACACCACCCTCATTGGTCTCATCTCCGAGGGCGAGGAGTTCGCTGACAGGTTCGAGATCGACCAGCTGCTGTCCTGGTGCGGCCAAAACAATCTGGAGCTCAACGCTGTCAAGACAGTGGAGATGATTGTATACTTTAGGAACACCCCCCCCCCCCCTACAACAGCGTATGCCTTAACCCTAGTCAAACTCCTAGTATGTGTGAACCATATACATGGCAATAAACAGATCTTGAGTCTTGACTACAAGCTTGGCCACTTTACCAAATGTCTTCAGTGCCCAGAGCTGTTCCTGGGGCTTGGTCTTGAGCAGTGGGAGAGGGGCAGAATGTCACGTCCATACGTCAGGTGGTGAGGGACATGGAGATCTCTGCAAGATGACAAAAAAGCAATGCACAGAGAATAGAGAGAACCGGGCGTGCCAATCAAGTATGTGCACAACTCTACATATGAAGAGCTCATTTGCAAAAACAGATATGTCTGTTTTGATAAATATTTTTTTCAATCAAATATCAATATCAAATATCAATCGAATTGCATTTAGGATGTTTTAAGTAATTGACTCAATCAAAACAACCCAACTACAATTGGATTGATATTTGATTGAAAAGATTATTCATCCAAATCTATCAAAATGGACGTTTTTGCAAATGAACTCACGTGGAGACATAGGCTATGCTTGTGAAATTCCCTGGAGTTCTAACCCTGAGTCAAGCTCTACTATATTCACCTGTAGAAGTCCTGTATAGGCTACTGTAAGCTAGGCCCTGTTGAAGAAAATTGGTTATTTGAAGTTAACAGTTTTTGCGAGGATGTCTGGCTTCCAGGCTTATTATTCCCAGGAATGCGCCACATCCTGAAATAAATGTTCATATTTTAGCTGGAGACATAACTGTCATGCCCTCACTTTAAAGACGCCTCAGGTAAAAACTGGCACAACTTGCCCTGTTCTCCCAAAGTGAAAAGTCAGGTTAGACCTACCGTCCTCAACATCACCCATCACCAAGAGGAGGAGGGATCTCTATAGGCGCCCTGATTGGTTGACGATGCCTTTTTTTTTGGTAGTGTAGCTGTGGTGTGAGGTTGTGCGGGTTGCCGTGTTCTAGGACACATTGCACTTGATGCAAAGGTGCCATTAAGCTGCGGGGTACCGGTTCCGACACTCGTTATGAGTGACACAACACCTGCACACTGGCATACTAGGTTCACACCTCCCCCTCATCAAGTCTATCAGTTCAGCCAAAACAAGCTAATAATAGTCTGTCTCTTATGCAATAGAGCTGGTGGGTGTGTCTACAATCCACATGTGAGATACTGTATAACTTTAATCATGAGACAGGCACATGGTCTGTAATTTGAGTTTCTACCAAGAAATGTTATCATCGCAAAGGTATTTCAGTATCATATGATACCCAGCTCATACTGATGGTAGGACAAAGTACACTGGTAAGACTACTTTTTGTAACAATACTACAAAATCATATTTCCTATCAAAGCAAAATGGTCCACACAAACTATTATTTTCAAAACTTGGTAATTTTATTTACAGTTCAAGTCAGTCACATGCAACAATTTCTTTTAAAATGAATAAACACAAAATTTGCCCCAAAATGCTTTTTACCCCTTTTTTTTTTGTAAATTTCCTCCAAAATAGCAATTAAATATACAAAAATAGAGCTTACAAATACTGTACAGCAATGTCTCCAAAAATATTCTGCTGCAGAATTCTTAGTTTTACAAACATGTTTGTGGGTGTCCACAAACGTCATCAGTGTTAACATGGGTGTCAGGGTGTGGGGAGATAGGAGTGAGGAGAGGAGCAGGTAGAGGTTGGGGGTAGACATTAGTTAAGAGGTGGGTTTAAATGGTGTGTTTGTGTGTTGGGGTCACATGGTACTGTATGGTAGTGACAGACAATTCAGAGGGTGGGGTACTTGGAGCAAGACAGAATATGAATAACACATCCCACTAAATCAGTTCAGCGAGGCGGTGATACAGACGTGAGGAAAATCTGGCATTTTAAAATGAGGGAGAGAGAAGCCAACCCTTTCCCCACTGGGTGGCGTGCTCAATCCAGAGTCTTACAATGCCACATGACGGTCAATGACAATACGTTTCCCTCTTGTCCTCGTGGTTTTCATCAACTCTGGACCCCTGAGGATCTACTCTACTTAAAACGCTTCATGAAATGCGTCCGATTGAAAGCGGACAGAATTAGCGAGCATTTGGTAATTTGGTTGGTGCCGCCAGGAAGCCGCGTCCCCAGCGGACCAGTTAGTTGTGATGTGACGCAGAGACGTTGACTCACAAAGATGCCGCTTTTTTTCAGCAACCTACTGAAAGAACAGTGATGTCATCACAATAGGGGATCTCTCTCACCACTGAATTCATCACCACCACCCATGTCTTTTCTGATGTATTTGGCCTTTGTACCTTGTTCAGGTATAACAGCTGGCGTTATGCACAGAAAATAGTTGATTTCATATCTTGATCTCCATGGCTGTCTTAAAGGGAGGGATATGACAAACCTCTCTCACTCTCTCACAGACAAATCATCTGTTGCTGTTAAAACTAATATTGTGTGACTACATGCTTTTTTTAGGGTTGGGGAGGCATGTGGAACCATGTCTGCTCTGAGACGATTGGGGGAGGAAGGATTAAGGGGGTACACAAGTATGATTTGGATTCTTCAGGTTGAAAAAATATATAATTAACTCCCAACCTCATTGTTTAAAAGTGCTCTGATGCAGTGTATTTTATGCAAAAGAGCAGTCATTCACAGTCCGGTGCATCCCCTCTATGTGCACTCTACCAATATTCTACTAGCAACACTACTTTCTATTTACAAACACAACTGTAGCCATCTAAATTGGACGTGTTCACATTATCAATCTCTTCCCAACATACTTTCTATCAGTCTCTCTTGAACCCTACATTCAAAAACTAAACCACTAGTTGAGGACAAATCTTTAGGATTTGCTGTGTCCTGGTTGGGGGTTGTGGCAGGGCTGCTAGTCCCAAGACATTTTTAAACAGGTGGGGAAGGGAATTTAAATAAATATTGGAACTGAAGTCATTTTTTCTCTTTGTTTGGTGAGATGTGAATATACTAGTGGAAAAATAAGGAGGCATATGATAAACTCCTTTGATATTGTGCAAGAGATACAGAACTTACCTAACAGGTACCTAAAAGCAGCTCCCACGTACAAACATTGAGCGACTTCAAATTATTTTTTTCCTCATTCGACCACAGTAGTGTCTTTTCACAGACATGAACATGTAACAGACACACAAGTAAAGCACAAGTGGGAAAAAAAAAAATCACAAACTTTACCCCTTCACTCCTCAAACTGCAACAGATACTGCGGAGAAATCCACGTTCTCATATTGGCAACATAAGGCTTTATGAAATGTTTTATCGCTAGCTAGTCCCCATGTTATAATTTGTTCCAATCAAAGCAAGTGGGGACAGAACAACAACAGTTTGTCAAGTTTGTGAGATGAGTTAGATCTGCAATCACGTCTGGCAGTTTGAGCTATCACATGCGGAACCCTAATCAGTTTGGCCAATGGTGTCCAAAAACACCTTTTTGTACCCCCCCCCCCCCCTCTCCCACATGTCTGGGTGTCTCAGCACTGTAGGAGCCGGGTTGTGAAAGACTCAGCCCACGGTGGGAGGAACCAACAAACCCCCCCTTTTTGGCCGACCGGGCTTTCTTTGCATTCAACCTTTATTCAAATTCTGATATTTGGCTTTTCGGTTGCGATTGTCTTTTAGGACTGTGCAACATGACCATGGACTTTGCCGTAACCTTTCAGCTGTCCTGTCGTGTGTGACCTTTCTCACAGTTACCGCACCTGACCCCTGTGACACACCTCCCTCATCCAAACTCATCACACAGCACTTTCACCATGTGATGCTGTGTGTGTGTGAGAGAGAGAGAGAGAGAGAGAGAGAGAGAGAGAGAGAGAGTGGGGCGCTTGCACAAAGGGCCTGTTTCAGAGTGGTCTGTGTTGTGGTGAACAAAACCACAGTAGTGTGTAGAGAGAGAGGGGGGTGTTTGGGGGGGGGGGCTGGGGGAAAGAGCCAGAATAAGGCAGCTCAAAAACAGCTAGATACTTTGTGTGGGAAGAGTGAATAAAAAATGCTGCCTCACTGTAACCTGTTGACCATGGCCATGGTACCGTGCCACTGAGATAAAGCCTAGCTGTGCAATGATTATTTTTTAGCACCTTTCTTGGGTTGAATATAAAGTGAAAGCCCGGTCTGTTCTGGCCTTTGACGGTGCCGAGTCACATTACACCCCCGCCCCCACCCCCGCCCCCCCCAGCAAGATATGTGATACTACAGTCAAACAAACATGAGAGATAATTTGTTGCTGTGCATAATGTCAGGGCTTGAGAGAATGACGCAGCCGGGCAAGTCTGGCGCCCGGGCTCCTGGAACGTGTCACTACCAAAATTATGTGTCAAAAATATAATAATAAAATAATCAGATGAAAGAAAAGAAAATGTCCAAATTTGGGGAACATTGTTTATGTATGTGTATCAAAACGCAACAATGCCTCAGCACACTAGTGTTTGTTCTTCAAAAATGTTAGAAAGAAATTAACAGAATCAATATGACTTTTAAAGGTTTCACACCTGATCAGATTTAATCCTTGGTAATGTACTTGCATACATTTATGTTTTATAGTTTGCTCACTATAAGATTTCTATTCTACTGCATCCAAAGTTGAATCCACAAAGACTGAATTTGGGATGTGCTCCAAATCATATAAAAACTAGAAGCCACCTCCAACTGGGGGCTTTGACATCCAGCGGTTGCCAAAATCATGACTAATAACTCAGGCATGTTGTGGTTGGGAGAAGGGGGTAGCATGCCCCCCCCCCCCCCCACACACACAATTATGTAACTAGAAGCGAGACACCTGATTGGCTGTAGGGCTGAGGGTCGCCGTGGGCCCAGGGTGTCTGGTTTCTCTGCTTCCTGTTCTCCTTAAACACAGGAAGTGAGTTGAGCCAGGACGCTCCCAGAATGTGTTGACTGACGGGTGTGTCTCAGTCCAACGCACACACACACACACACACACCGGTGATAGTTATATCCCGCAAACAAGTGTATCACTGTTCACTGCTTTATACAGAGCATTGAGAAAGACTTGTGTAGATACAGTTGATTTACCTTATCAATTGTATTGAGAAGGTTACTTCGGCACTGTTGCGTTTTGCCAGATTCATTCACATCATCCCAAAGGAGCGGGCTGGCTCTTTAGCAACGACTATTGTGGCCACATTGTAACAAAGACGCACACACTGAGGAGCGAGGAGAGTAACGTTCTGTACAGCCTTCATACGAGAGGGTTGGTCACTTTCGAGGGCACAACACTTCTGACCTGCTCCTCTGTTGATTCACATTTAGGTGGACACCAAGTTCTGAGGTTGCAGTGGCTGTGCTCTCTTCCCAAGGACATGCACGTACACACACAGACACACACACACACACACACACACACACATAAACCTTCAGTAAACGCTGGACTCGTCTTGTGTGTGAGAGTGAGAAAGAGCATCTGGCTTCAAAATGTTGCCGTTTGTTAAGTGTCCCATGTGTTTCTTGACATCCATTCATTTTGAAGCTATTGTCCCTTTAAGATATTTCTTCGTTTAAGAAAATCAAAGTCCACTCAACTAAAAATGAAAACCCATGTAGCCCTGTACACATAAAAAAAGAAATAATAGTTAATCGTTATAATAAAATATAAAATATGACCTTGCTACTACCCTTCTCACAAGCAGTTAAAGTTGAGTTCTCGTAAAGTGCTTGTTAAAAACAACAAAAGTTATGTAAAAACAAAAATTTTAAAAATGCAGCCATTTCCAATTCCAACGTGTAGCAGTTATGTTTTTGTCTTTCTTCCGCCTCGCGCTGGTGTCCCCAGAAAAGTGCTTTGGTTGTGAAACAGTCAAGAGTGACCTCAGCTTGGCTGAGAAGATAACTGGGATAACTCTCCTTCATTGACCCACCCCACCCCAAACACCCCACAAAAAAAAATCAGTAAGAATGGTTATTAGAAATCCTTTCTGTGATTCCACAGAGGCAATGGTTAGGATGGAGGAGACGGGGTAGCGGATGTCACAATGTCATGCGTCTCTACGCAGTGACCAGGCTCTCCTGGCCGTCCTTGTTCATATACATGTGTACCTGTACAGGCGAGTGAGTGAGTGAGTGTGTGTGTGTGTGTGTGTGCGCTAAACCAAGTTCTCCACGCCGGGCAGCGGCTGCTGGATGGGTACGGCTGCGTCCGAGGCGCCCGCCTGCTGGGCGAGCTGCAGCACGGGCATGTTGCACAGCGGGCACACCTTCCTCACCTCCAACCACTTAATGAGGCACCTGGGAGGGAGAGAGAGAGGGGGGTAGAGAGAGGCAGGGTGACAGTGAGAGAGTGAGAGAGAAAGGCAGGATGACAGAGAGAGAGAGAGAGAGAGGGAGGGACGGAGGGAGGGAGGGAGAGAGAGAGGAAGGGTGACAGAGAGAGAGAGAGAGGCAGGGTGAGAGAGAGAGAGAGAGACAAGGTGACAGAGAGAGAGAGAGAGGCAGGGTGACAGAGAGAGAGAGAGAGAGAGAGAGAGAGAGAGAGAGAGAAGGTGACAGAGAGAGAGAGAGAGGCAGGGTGACAGAGAGAGAGAGAGAGAGAGAGAGAGAGAGAGAGAGACAAGGTGACAGAGAGAGAGAGAGGCAGGGTGACAGAGAGAGAGAGAGAGAGAGAGACAAGGTGACAGAGAGAGAGAGAGGCAGGGTGACAGAGAGAGAGAGGGAGAGAGGCAGGGTGACAGAGAGAGGTAAATTGGAAAGTAAAAAATGGAGGGAGAGATGAAAAGATGGTTTAGAAACACAACACACCATGTTTTTGTCATGATCAATTCCACGGTTCGATGAAGCCTATCCCTCAAAGCTACTGGCCTGCAAGCGTGGCGGCCCCATAGCAGACGGAGAGGTGTGTGTGTGTGTGTGTGCGCGCGCCCCGCTGCGTTAGCTGATGGCGTGCGGCGCGGGACCGATTGGCTGCGTCAGTGGCGGTGAATTATTCACGGCCGGTACCGAGCTATTTCTGACACAAGATGGGGGGGTGGGGGGGGGGGGGTACGTGCACCAGCAGAGGTACAGTAAACACAGCCGATAAGAGGAGTGTGTTTAACATGAGTGTGTGTGTGTGTGTGGTGACCAGGCAAGCGGTGACCCGCCCACGCGGTGACATGTGGGGCTGTGGCGAAAGTAGGCCCGGGCGGGCGGGGATCTATCTCTCTCTCTCTCTCTCACTCACACACTCACACACTCACACACTCACACACTCACACACACACACAGCACCTAGTGGAAACGCTTATAGAGGAGGAGGAGGGCGAAGTTAGCCTCTCACTACAAGAGCCCCCCAATCCATCAAGTCATCCAATGTTGTCCTCACACACACACACACACACACACACACACACACACACACACACACACACACACACACTACTGCCCCCTCCCTCTTTTTGTCCTCAGTCACCATTTCCCTCTCTGCCCCCTCTCACACTCTCACTCACTCTCTCACTCTCTCTCTCTCTCTCTCTCTCTCTCTCTCTCTCCCTCTCTCATTTTATTTCTCTAAAAACCGATTCTACAGCAAACCTTTCCCCCCTGGAGAGGCAGCTGAGGGGCAGGGACACTACTATTCTGTTGTTGTGATTCAGCTGTCCCGCTGTCCGCAATTCAGGCTCAACTCTGCTCTAAATAATCAACAGAAAGGAATGTGAGGCGCAGCCAACCTTGACTGTGCTGATGGGCCGGTGTGTGTGTGTGTGTGTGTGTTGGCGAGAGTCAAACATACTGATATGTGTGACCCAAAGCCACTGTGTTGGAGGTCTGTGTGCGTGTGTGTGTGTGTGTGCCCACTGCCCAGCCAGTGTTGTTGATGGGAGTACTTACTTCCTGTGAAAGGCGTGTTTGCACGGGCAAATCCCCAGCTCATCTTTCTGTTTGAACTCCTCCAAGCACACTGCACATATCTGAGAGAGAGAGAGAGAGAGAGAGAGAGAGAGAGAGAGAGAGAGGGGGAGAGAGAGAGGAAACGGGGTTATTAATGTGGCAGGTTGACGCAAAAGTCCTAATGTAGCAGAAGAGTTGAGCGATTTAGTCGCTGCAATAATAACTGTAGAGACTGGTCGGACAGGGGACACAGATTTAGCCACGCCCACCTGATAGATGCCAAAAAAACAGAAAAAAAAAAAAAAAAAAGCTGTTCTGTATTGGCTCAAGGTCACCTGACCTGCTCCTGGAAAACAACAGCCCCTCCCAGGTAGATCATTCACTGATTGGCTAAACTCTCGTGTGTGTGTGTGTGTGAGTGGGGGGGGGGGGGGGGGGGGGGAGTGGCCGGGCTACTAGACCGTCACATCGTACTACAGAGTAGCTGCACGGAACGACACACAGCCCCTGAAATACAACAAGCATCCAGCTTTTTCCACGAGACGTAGGGACCCGTCTCTGAGAGTCCGAAACTTGAGCATCGAGTAAAACCGGGCTCCTCCTGGAGGATGTACGAGAGAGAGAGAGAGAGAGATGATGTACGAGTTCCTCCTCAGTCGAAAGAGAGAAAGAGAGATATGATGTACGAGTTCTTCCTCAGTCGAGAGAGAGAGAGAGAGATGTACAAGTTCTTCCTCAGTCGAGAGAGAGAGAGAGAGATGTACAAGCTCTTCCTCAGTCGAGAGAGAGAGAGAGAGAGAGAGAGAGAGAGATGATGTACGAGTTCTTTCTGAGTCGAGAGAGAGAGAGAGAGACTCCCTCCCTGTAGCGCCGGTTCTGTGGAGCGAGAGAGAAAGCGAGCTAGCTCAGTTACTTGCTCTCTGTCCTCTCGCTACCTGGAGATACGGAGAGTTGGGGGGGGGGGCGTCACACGCTTGAAGCTAAGGCTGAGGGCCGGGCTGGACAGAGCACAACGGTGAGTCTGGGGGACAAGGACTCCGGTCAGTGTCCTATGACATCACGTCCTGCCAGATCTGTTTCAATGCCGCTGTGCAAACGCCCCGCTGAAGCGTTGATTGAATAGCGCCCTTTGGCTAACTGTGGTTGGATGCTGACCATGCCCAGGAGGTGGAGACTGAGGCTGTGTGTGTGTGTGTGTGTGTGTGTGTGTGTGTGAGAGAGAGAGAGAGAGATCGAGAGTGAGAGAGAGAGAGAGAGAGAGAGAGAGAGAGAGACTGAGTGTCCTTGACAGTGATGAGGCAGGAAATCCACTGTGTCACAACAGGGCACACTGTGTGGGCTGGGAGACAGTGTGTGTGTGTGTGTGTGTGTGTGTGTGTGTGTGCGATCACTGCCGTCTGTCTGCGGACACAATGGAGAAGGTAGTGACAAGACCACCGGTGGCAGATGGAGCCCAGCAGACTGGACACGGCTCATTTACTGACACACCTGACCGGCAATGCACGTTTGCGCCCGTATGAGTGTGTGTGTGACCTTTTAACACAATCATAGCTTTCTGCTATAGGCATAACTGAACTACACACAGCGTAACGCGTTGCAAGGGGCGGCTGTAGCTCACTGTCCACATGTCGAAGTGTCCTTGAGCAAGACACCTAACCCCAAATTGCTCCCAATGAGCAGGTTAGCACCTTGCATGGCAGCTGCCGCCATTGGTGCGTGAGTGTGTGTGAATGGGTGAATGAGAGGCCATTGTAAAGCTTTGAGTGCCACTAAGGTGGAAAAGCGCTATATTTTATAGCTAAAGTGCAGTCCATTTACCATTTCTAGATGGATCCCTTCTGTTTGTCTTTTTGCGCGCGACCAACTGTACGGTCCCCGACCTTGAAGACGCGCGCTGGCAGCTGGGGACGGCGGGGTGAAACGAGGCCTGCCGGGGCACCGCGGCTTCTCCCCGGAGTCCCTCCCTCCCTTCTCCCCGGAGTCCCTCCCTCCCTTCTCCCCGGAGGCCCTCCGCTTCGATACCGCCGTGCCCTCGATCTGACTCCACAGGGAGATTGATGCCTTTGTTCAAAAGCTTTGGCCCATACTCGCTGGGCGGGAGGGAGGGAGGGGGAGAGAGAGAGAGGAGAGAGAGATAGAGAGAGAGAGGAAGAGAGAGAGAGAGAGCTCCTTGGCTACAGTAGAGAGAGAGAGAGAGAGAGAGAGAGAGAGAGAGCTCCTTGGCTACAGTATATTGGCTCCTAGTCTAATCTTTTTCCAGAACTTCGGAACTTTTCAAGTAAGGCATGAGGCCACCTGGGAGAGACCTGGACACATCTGCCTTCCATACGGGAGAACATGCAGAGAGGTAGGCCATCGCCTACGCCTGTCTGACCACTGTGTCTAGAGGGCAGTGGGAGAGGCAAGGGGCTCTGGTGCCTCTGGAAGGCTGTGATAAGTACCGTGTTACAATATCAGATCTACAGAGGGACATTGGAAGAGCCTGTCATAGGTTCATTCATACGTCACTCAATTCTCTCTGTTAACGGTTATTTTATCAATCAATCGATCAATCAAAGCTTTATTTGGATAGCACATTTCATACACAGAGGCAACACAATGCGCTTTACAGAGCAAGAGAGGAGGAACAAGGGAGGTGGGCATACGACCCACGACCCCTACATATTCCAGGCATGGCTCCCTCTCTCTCTCTCTCCTCTCCCTCTCCATTGCTCTTCTGCCTCTCCTCTCTCTCTCTCTCCTGAAGGCTGCAGGGTCTGGAAAGCAGGACTGTGTTTTGATTTTGTCCTCCAGCTATATAAAGACTTTCTTCAATGGCCGCATGAGAAACACCCTCGACCACTTTAACTAGCAGCGAGCCCTAAATAACACTGCATGATCGGTTCACTCAGAGATGAGGACCAGATGATAGAGAGAGAGAGAGGGATAGAGGGAGAGAGAGAGACAGAGGGAGAGAGAGAGAGGGAGAGAGAGAAAGAGAGAAGAGAGAGAGAGAGGGGGGGGGAGAGGGAGAGAGAGGGAGAAAGAGAGAGAGAGGGGGAGAGAGAGAGAGAGGGAGGGAGACAGAGAGAGGGAGAGAAAGAGAGAGGGAGGGAGAGAGAAAGAAAGAGAGAGAGCGATAGAGAGAGAGAGCGAGAGCGATAGAGAGAGAGGGAGAGAGACTGGCAGCTGGATGTGCTATATTAATCCTGGGCTTGAAGAGTGCCGTGTTGTCCTCTCGGCTACGAGGAGAGGCCTGCGGCGCAGCAGCGGTGACTGGGAGCGTGTGGCTGGTTGAAATGTGTCAAGCCCCCCCGCACCCCCAAACCCCCCGGTTCCTCACAGCCCATGGGCCATTTGACTCCCACTCGTCCCACAGGGGAACAGGGGCGGGAGGTCGGTCACACGAGATGGGCACCGCGCTCTGGAGAGGGTCGCAGTGAGACGTTGTGCTCCGTGACATGGCGCTCCCTTCGCCATGCGGCCCCGAGTCGCCCACGCGCATTTCGAGGACCCGTTTGCGGTTCCGCCGTTTGAGCGGGTGCCGTGGTGACGGTCGGAGGCGCTGAGGCGCTTTGTTCTGTTTGTGAGGTGCGCTGATGACGACCTGTCAAGTCACCTGGGCAGCGGTGCAGAGCGAATCACAGCGGAACACACACGCACACACGCAGACACGCACACACACACCCACACACGCACGCGCACACCCACACACACACACACACAGGGACATAGATTTAACCGACACAGACCGGCAAACATGCTGGGAAAAAGCAACAGCTGGAGTATTGCAATAGGACCATTAAAGGCACACAGATGCAATTGTTTCAGCAGGAAACTGATGATACTGTACTTATAGTGCATTTCTATACAATTATCTGACATGTCATTGCACTGTGTTTTATGCTCTTGCATGTCAAATATTATACTATCTATTTTCAGCGGCCGACTGTCATTTGAACCTCCTACAGACGAACCGGGTTAATGACAGAGGTGTGAATTGGCCGCGTGGGGCTCAAGTCATAATTAAAGCACCGATGTTCTTTTTGGACCGGTCCAAAGTTCCCCCCACACAAAGAAATGGGTCATGCCCCGAGGGCAGCATTCAGGAGTGTGGGCTCTGGTTTTCACCTCCGCGCTGCTCGCTCGGCCTCTCTGCGCCGCCGCGCTCGCAGGGCACATTCCGCAGGCCCCTCCCATGTTTGACAACGTGTGGGGGGGGGGGGGGGGGGGGGGTGGTGGTACGGAGGTGCGTCGTCAAATTCCTCGCCCCGTCGGCGAGCTGCTCCGCTAGCCTGTCGGGCCCTCCTAGCACGCAGGCTCTAGCGGCCGCGACTTTTCATTAGCACGGTGGCGCTAAAGGGGGACATAGGCGGGGGGGGGGGGGGGGGTTGAACTGTGCCGACTTGCTCCCTGACGGCGGGACGGTTCGGCGAGGGCGAGGTGGGGAGGGGAGGGGGGGGCGCTAACTTTAGCTGGAGGTGTTAGCTTTCATGGTACAGAACGTGAAAGGGACGAACGAGTGCAGGACGAGTAGAACAACAAGAGAAAGGTGGTGGTGGAGGAGGAGGTGGGGGACGGGAAAGAGGCTGGGGAAGATGGCGTAGGCCCTGTGACACAGCACACAGTGTGCCTAGCTTCTTAATCCAGGCCTAGTCCCAGCAATGGAAACTAGATTAAAGAGGTCTAAAGAGACTAATAATAGGCCACGCAAGGATGCACATCAGATGGTTAATAATAATAATAATAATAATAATAATAATTAAGCGTCGAGTGTAACGCTTCATAACAGAACGCTTACACACACACACAAAAATGTGCCCATGTCCTGACACCCTCGACGTGACGCCAGCAGCCGGACGGCTAACCGGGCCGAGAGCAAGGACATCTCTCGGACTCTGTTCCAGTCGGGCATTGCGTAACGGGAGGCTCTTGGCATTTACAGCATGTCTCTGGCAATCGTATGGGTGCAAGCTGGCATTCAGATGGACGCGGTACCACCACGCTGGCGCCATGATCCATGTCACAAGGGCGGGGTGTGTCGACAACATCCTTACTCAACAGTCCGAGGAGGAGTGTCACGGGGGAACCACAGTACCGTTAGAAAGGAGTACTGACGGTACTGAAGTGCACGTGTGTGTATGTGTGTGTGTGTGTGTGGTGGCATTTCAGGATTATGGCTAGATACATTTCATATACTGCGAGTATGACGTTACTAGCCCCGACTAGCTTACTTAACACTTTTCTGAGGGGGCTACATCACTCCACCTGAGTCAAAGCCTGAAGACAATGAGAACGCATCTTAGTCCACGCATTTGTAATTGGACTATTCTGCAGCAGAGAGAGAGAGAGAGAGAGAGAGAGAGAGAGAAGAGAGAGAGAGAAAGAGAGAGAGAGAGAGAGAGAGAGAAAGAGAAAGAGAAAGAGAGAGAGAAAGAGAAAGAGAAAGAGAAAGAGAAAGAGAAAGAGAAAGAGAAAGAGAAAGAGAAAGAGAAAGAGAAAGAGAAAGAGAGAGAGAGAGGGAGAGAGAGAGAGAGAGAGAGAGAGAGAGAGAGAGAGAGAAAGTGACCCGTCTCTGAGAGTCCGAAACTTGAGCATCAAGTAAAACCGGGCTCCTCTTAGAGGATGTACGAGAGGGAGAGAGAGAGAGAGGGAGAGGGAGAGAGATGATGTACGAGTTCCTCCTCAGTCGAAAGCGAGAGAAAGAGAGAGAAAGAGAGAGCGCAATGCGTGCCTCCACCTCTCACCCTGCATTCTAATTGTACGGCTAATTCCCGTCCGGTCGCAGTCCTTTTGGGACTCGGCCGCGCATCTGGTTCAAGCGTGTGACGGCCGACGCCCTCTCCTGACCACACCGCTCTCTTGTGTGTGCAAATAGCGCGAGTGTTCCTGCTCTTCCTGATTCTAGTTCCCTTCCATCCTCACCTCTCGTCTTCCTCGCCCTTCTTCCTCAGATGAGCTTACGCGATTGGCTACGCTCCAGCTCACCCTGGATTGGTTGAAAGATGAGGAGACTATATTTTTTTCATTGGATGTATTAACGTGGTTGAGGGGTGTCTCTAAATTACTGTATGTAGTGTTTTCTACACGTCTGGGTCACGCATTACACGGCATACGACAGGTCTAGCCGGTCACACTTGGAGCGACACAGAACAGCTCGTGGGCGTCTAAAGACAATACTAGTCTCGTCAGTCGGACGGATGACTTTTAAACTCCTCGGTAATCGTGTGACGGCAGCAACAGGAGACTCTGAAGGAGAGCAACGATCCTGCTCGGCTTACCTCATGCAGGTTTAGCTCTTTCACTTTCTCCTTTTGTATGACCTGCGGAGGAATAGGAACAAGTGTGAATTAGAACCGACACCCAGACTAAACACCCGAACTGAACGCTCACCGTGCTAAAGCAAAAAGGAACAGTTGACTACAATCCGGCTGCATCCAGAGCAGGATAGTTCTTAAGTGCTCTTACGAGTGGGAAACATTCTACTAGAAGAAAGAACATACTAAAAGAAAGATAATACTGTGGACACACAGACCAGTAACTGGGAGTTGTAATACAGTATATAAGGCAGGGGGCAAGGATTAACCATGCTAAATGAGGCCACACATGCACCATCCTTACATTAAGTAAGACAACAGCCAGAAACAAGTGGCATGGGAAAGAGACTGTTGACGACCCCCCCCCCCCTGTCTAGACTACTCCCTTGATCTATTGGTTTTGAATGTGCGTGTGTGTGTGGGTGGGTGGGTGGGGGGGGGGTTGTGCGTGCGCAGCTTACTTGTTTGTATGCGTACAGCTCCTTGTGTGCCTGGTGCCGTAGCCTGTTGGAGAGCACAGAGGAGAGAGCACCTCTTTGATTAGGACACGAAGCACCATAACAAGGTGTTGTGTTGCATAACAAGATGGGAAAACATGGCCGTCATAACAACTGTTACAGCATTCTAATAATTGACCACCTACCCCCAGCGGGCAAAGTGTCCATTGACATTTAGTTGAACGTCTGGAAGTTGAAATATGATGGGTACCCAACTAACCGCTGGTCCACGCAGGCTTTTGTAAATACCTGCAAGTACTGTATAGTTAGTAACGGACTGCTTCGGAGTTTGGGACGGTACTTTCATGGCTCCTAGCCAAACCCACTGACCGTAAGGAGGCCGGTTTCAATCTCACTGAACAAGAGGGGACATAAATCCTCTTTGGCCGAAAGGTCGGTCAGATATTACCGCCGTCATCTTAAGGGATTCCGGAATTAATCCAGGCCTTCACAGCACGGTGCCAAGTCCTCATTATACGAGACGGGCCGTCTTTTGTCTTAAGTGGTTCCATGCGGCCTGACGGTATTGGGTTTCATCTGGTTCTATGAAAGGGTGTGAGGGGGACACCCTTGTTCTGTTTCGCGGAGTGATTTCACACAGGCAACACCGGACCCCATGGTTGGCTGTTTCTGACCTTGATGACACTGCTAGACCACCCCCACCCACCCACCCACCCACCCACCCACCCACACACCCACACACACACACACACACACACACACACACACACACACACACACACACACACACACACACACACACACACACACACACACACACACACACACACACACACACACACACACACACACACACACACACACACTTCTTGACAGCGTGCCTGGATAGACAAACAATTCCTGTCCCTTTACATTAAATTAACTGGGTTGTCTTTTTAGACCCAGTTGGAACTAAATAACGTTAAGGTGGTCCTGTGTGTTCTAGTAGTCTCCCCTCTCTCAGTGGTTCTCTACACCAGCACAGATGGAGGAGAGCTCCTCTTGCCTGAACCACGCTGGGCTTCGTTACTGCTGCCTGGCCAGCTGATTATGTCACACGTCTTTTATAGTAAACTGATACGATTTACAGATTTACAAAATTAAATTAGAATATCATCTAAATATCATCTAATTATCATATCAATTCATGCAAAAGGATTCCCGACCAAGTATTGAG
This sequence comes from Borostomias antarcticus, assembly GCF_949987555.1. Classification (NCBI taxonomy): domain Eukaryota; kingdom Metazoa; phylum Chordata; class Actinopteri; order Stomiiformes; family Stomiidae; genus Borostomias; species Borostomias antarcticus. Next base: position 5,229,033 of record NC_140253.1, read on the forward strand.
TGCAGGCATGAACATAATAAAGATTGACACTTCTGTTTTGAAAATACAGTTTTTTTGATTGGTTTTATGTGATATTTTTTATTTTATTTTTTTTATGAGCTGGAAGCCAAATTCATGCAAAGTTAAACAAATAAATATTTGCAATACTTTACTTTGTGTGTAATAAATCTATAAACTGAAAGGAATTATGGTAAAAAACTAACTTTTCCATAATATTAAATTTTTTGGGAAAGGATTTGTATGTTCTGGGTAAGATTCTCCCCTTTTAACCTTGGCCAATGAGGCTGGTGACCAAGATAGAGGAGTATATATTGTTATATATGTGTATATTGCTTTATTTACACTCGAAGATCAGGCCCTCATTTGATGTCGCACATTTGCAATGTGACCTGATATACCCAAATAAAAATGTACGGTTAACAATTAGACAGTAAACTTAGTGTAAACTTAAGGGTGATTCATAAGTCTACCGTATGGGAGAGGAGCTTAAGGTCATCTTAGGGAGAGGCAGCCAAGCATGGGGAT